>NW_017674411.1:32852-37026 GCF_001879085.1 Nicotiana attenuata
AGCATCAGCACAACCGACCCCATGTGCTGGTAAGTGCCTGGCCTAACCCCGGCGAAGTAGTGACGAGGCTAGACAGGACCTACCAAAAACAACCTGTGCAGATATATATATATACAAAGGCAACAGAAATAACAACAGAGAATATCAACTAAAAAGGGGAAGGGGGCATGCTCGGGGAAAAATACAGCGAATACAGATCAACGGACATAACGACGAAACTATCTCAATACCATAGCTCATATATAAGTGTCGGCGCCCACACGATCCCATTTCTTAATTCATAAGTGGACGGCGTGCCACACGATCCCATTTCATAATATATAAGTGCTCGGCGTGCCACACGATCCCATTTCATAGAATATATATATAAGTGGACGGCGTGCCACACTGTCCCATTTCATAGAATATAAGTGGGCGGCGTGCCACACGATCCCATATCATAGTTCAAAATATCTGGCTTTGTAAAGAAGGCCCCATTAGGGGAATTCGACAACATAACACTTTAACCCGGCAAGGGTACAACTAACAGCCCAATTATCCCGGCAAGGGAGAGTACATAATAATAGTCTACACGTCCCGGCAAGGGAATAATCACAATACATCCTCTTTTAAATCACTTCTTTCTCAACTATCACATTCTTGTTCGAGCCAACGCCCCAAAATATACCAATCACAATTCTTCCTCAACCGTTCACATTATATGAAATTTATCAATTAAACAAAGAAGTTGTGTCACATCATTCGAATTAAAAGCAATTAAGACTCACGATCATGCTAGACTCCGGTGCATAGACAACCGTCACCATGCCTATACACCGTACTCCATATTTAGAAGTAGCAAATAACATCCTAATCCTATTCCCTCAAGCCAAAGTTAGAACAAACACTTACCTCGGTCCAAGAATAGCAATCAACTCCCTATTACCGCCTTTCCTCTACAATCCAACTCCGAAACAATGATATCTAGGCATAGTTAGTTCAATAATATCAATAAGGGCTCAAAAACATAATCCCACAGCCTAGAAATGTAATTCCTATCATTCTTCCAAAAACACCAAAATTCGACACTGGCCCCACATGGTCCAAACACGAGACTCGGACCAAAACCCAATCACCCATAACCCCACGAGTTCAAATATATAATTTGTTTTAAGATTCGACCCCAAATTGAGGTTGAATCACCCAAAATTCCCAAAGTCCTAACTCTACCCAAAACCCCCATTTTCTACTTTGAATTCATGATTTAGGGCTAGGAAATTAGTGATTAGTGAAAGAAATTAAGAGGGAAAGAAGTTAAGAACACTTACCTAAGAGGCTATGGAGAAAGAAGCTCTTCAAAATCGCCTATGGAGTGTTAGAGAGAGGAGCTCGTGTAAAGAAATGGCTAAATCCCGAGCTACTGATTCTGTTTTGAACTTAAAAATTCGCTGGGCAAAAATGCCCTTCGCGTTCGCGTGAATGAGGACGTGTTCGCGAAGGGTGGATGGTTTAAGGCATCGCGAACGCGAGGTGCTAATCGCGAACGCGTAGAAGAAGGGGCTGGGGTCTGGGACTGGCTAGTACGCGAACGCGAGAGATGACTCGCGAACGCGTTGAAGGAGAAGCCTGGGCTATGCGGACGCGGGGTATTGTCCGCGAACGCGATGAAGAGGGACCACTGAAGCTTCGCGAACGCGTGACTGGGACGTGAACACGAAGAAGGGATTTGCTGTGCAAAAATTGCAGAAAATCTGCTATGTTTTCTAAGTGTAAAACTACCCCGAACCATCTCCGAATCACTCCCGAGCCCTCGGGGCTCCCAACCAAGCACACACACTAACTCAATAACATCCTACGAACTTAGTCGAGTGATCAAATCGCCAAAATAACATCAAAATCAATGAATCCAACCTCAAAATCATCATTTTCATTTCAAACTTCTTAAACTTCTAACTTTAGATATTTAGGTCCGAAACACGTCAAATGACATCCGATTGCGACCAAACTTTACAGAAAGCGCTTAACACATATTTAAGACTTGTACCGGGCGTCGGAACCAAAATACGAGCCCGATACCATAGTCTTTTAATCAATTTTCATTTCTATTTTCCTTAATAATTTCAGAAAAACAATTTCAGAGAAAAATTCATTTCTCGGGCTCTCGACCTCGAAATATGAGACTCGGGCCAATGAATTAACGCAGAATACAATGTCAACGAATTCTTAATAGCCTATTACTCTTTCTATTGAACAAATTATATAAAAATAAAAGAGAAGAAAAGCAAGGAGTGAAGGAAGAAAGAACTGAAAATTTTGTTGCTTTTCTATATTATAGTTAATTTTGAGGATTTATCTGTTATAGAAATGTAATGAGTGTTCTAGAACTATAAATCATATAACATACCTCCTGTAATTCAGAATTTTTGAGTGGTATGCGAAGAAAAGAGAAAGAATTGGAGGTATATACTGTAAAAATGTGAAACAGACATGAAAAATCTGGAGAATTATGTTACTGAAATTCGTTTAAGATTGGATTTGTGGGTTAGGAGTTAGAGATCGTGGAGGTACATCGTGGGTTGTTTAAAGTGCACACTGCCTAGGGTTAAAAATTTTAGACAGAAAGGCGCGATGATAAAGCAAATAAAGAGGCTGCAGCCCTTGTTCGTAACTTAATTTTTTAAAATATAAAAGATTTGATATTTCATTATTTTTAAATTAAAATAATTATCATCATTAGAGTGTGTCGTTCCCACATTTTATTACGTCTGGTAACTTCCTAAAAATTAGTCATTGTTGATAAGTTAATTTTTTAAAATGTGAAAAGATAGTTATTTCAGTATTTTGAAATTCAAATTTAGAAAACAAACTAAATTTATTACTTCTTGGTAACTTCCTAAAAATTAGTCGTTGTTGATAAGTTAATTTTTTAAAATGTGAAAAGATAGCTATTTCAGTATTTTGAAATTCAAATTCAAAAAATATTTTAAAAAGATAGTAATTGTTTCAGTATTTTGAAATTCAAATTTAGAAAACAAACTAATTTTACCTAACTTTAACTAATTTGTCCTAAAAATTGCCAAATGGCATTTTATTAACGTAACACTTGGCAAATTATCATGGATGACTTCTTTCTTTTTAATAATAGATAAATTCTAGGTGGGGAATGTTAAATTTTTAAATGGGACTAAAGTAATTTTCAAGTTGAATTTTTTTGCTCCACAATAGTTTTAGTTGGAAATTTTCAAAACACGTTTGAAATTTTGTTTGAAGGAAAGATGAATGACATTTAGTTGTTGGAAGAGTTTGCATTACTGATTTGTTAATTTTATCCTAGGTGTCTCTTCATATATTCTATAAAGCAAATCAATTGTATTCACATTTAGTAAAAATATGGATAATGCCATTGATGAAAATGACACATAAATTGAGAAAATATTTAATAAGGGTAAAGTAGTCAAAAATTATTCTTTCTTAAGGGGAGTGCACAAGAGAATCACGATACATATTATGAGACGGAGGGAGTAGATAATTTTTATTTTTCCTCTGTCCATCTCTATTAATATATCGTGCGTTCATCTATCAATCTAAAATACACACTATATTATTTTTATTAATAAAAATTTCCTACATTTAACGACAAACCAGGTGGGCCTAATTGATGCATTGACATCTTCTAACTGGGTCACGTGACACTTTTGTTGTAGAAATGATAGCAGGTAGCCAAACTAAAGAGCCGCTATTTAGGAATTAGCCAACTTATCCTGAATTTCAGTTTTGTAGTTCAATTTTTCAGGACAAATACATTCTCAATTGTGCTGAAGTTAAGAGTTTTACTTTAAAAATTCAGAATCAAAATAAGTACTGCTTAATCTCTAAATGATATCCCTAAGAAAGGGTATCTATACACTTACCCCACTTTGTCTAAAGGTGTAATATGGGCTGGGCCAGGGCCTAAACGAGCCTCGTGGGTCGGTCCTAAGTGGGCCCGGGCTTCGTGGGCCGGTCCTAAATGGATCCGGGCTTCGCGGGTTTTTTGTAGTAACCAGCCCGGGACCGGGACCACTAACTAATGATCCCGGGCTAAGTGGGCCGGTCCCGAGCCTATGTAGGCCTAAGTGGGCCTAGCCTATTTTTTTTTTAATTTTTTTTTATCTATGGTAATTTCTTGTATATATATATATATATATATATATAT
>NW_017674411.1:37266-66759 GCF_001879085.1 Nicotiana attenuata
AGACTCGACCACAGTTCTTGCACTTTATTATGTAAACTTCTTCATTTTCTTCTACCACATTAAAGTGTTCCCAAACAAATGAGCGCACTCTAGAATCACCGAGCATGATTTAACTTGAATTAAGAACTTGAGTTTGAGAAATGAGAGATGAGTGAAGACTTGAATACTTCAATTTGACTTTGAGAAANCCAATTATAGAAGAAAATTTGAGAGAGATTGATGATTTTGTGAGAAAAATGAAAGAATGAGGGGGTATTTATAGTTGAAAATAGAGAAAAAGTGTAATTATAAAAAGTTTGGGGTTAAAATAAAGTTGGAGGGTTAAATGGCTACTTTAGAAATAGCAAACAACTATTTTTGCAGGCCAACGATCATGTTTTAAACTTTAGTAACGGCTACAAAAATTTTGGAATAATTTTTTTTTTAAAAAAAAAAGCCGTTGGGCCCGTTTAGGACCGGTTGAACTGGCCCACTTAGCAGCCGCTCCCAGTCCTCACAGGCTTTTTCAATGAACCGGCCCACTTAGGAGCCCACCCCACATGGTCCGGGGTTTAAACGGTTAGGCCCATTTAGGCCCACTACCCATATTGGCTCACAGGCCTGGGCCGGGCCCAACCGGCCCACATGCCAGCCTTACTTCTGTCCTAGAAACTAAGTTAGTGTTTGGCTATAGATCCCAAATTTATTTTGAAAAATCTGATTTTGGTGAAGTTTGGTTTGAAGATGAAAATGTGTTTGACATACGTTTTCAAAACATATTGTCCAACTTTATTTTGAAAAAGTATGTATATAATTTCCAAGTTTTGGAATTTTGGCCCATAGCTGATTTTGGGATTTGGGATTTGGGATTTTGGATCTGCAAAATATGGGCAAAATTTATGGCCAAACATGAGTTTTGAAAATAAATCCCAAATTTATTTTGGCAAAACTCATGGCCAGACGGGACCTAAATATGAGTTTAATTTTGACCCATTAATCAAATCCGACCTTGATTTTTATTACTCGGGTCAAATTAACAGCATCTTCATCCTTAAACAAACCTTCTGGATTCCTCAATACGCCATGAATAACTGTCACAAAAAATTCTACGGCTACACTTGTGAGCAAAGTGTTTAAAATTCCCGTGAACCAAACAATTGTAAAAACAATCACGAGACGCGAAATCATAGTAAATCGCTAATTTGGTGCTCTATAACTTGCATTGCGTGACCACTGACTGCAACTAGTCTCATGACCCTATGAAAATAAATTTCATATGGGATTCTGTTTAATTTGGTGAGCAATATCTTTATCTTGAAAAAAATTAAAAGTTTACTAGTTCAGCCCGCCACCTCCAACCCAACAAGAGGAGGTGAAGAACATTTTCTTTGTTAATTTGTTCAGTAGTGAAATCAATTTATGAACCAGAAAAAAAGATTTACATCGTCAAAGAGGAAAAAGATTTGGAAAAAAGAGAGAAAAACATAATGGAGACACCATCTTTTTTTTCCACAAAAACAAAACTTTATTACCCGGAAAGTAATGGAAGAGAGGAAAAATAGAGAGGAGAGAGGGTCGAAGACAATCGCTGGCAGCAGTTTCTCCGACCAAATACTCTCTTGCCTGTTGGTGGTCTTTTTTGGTGGGTAACAATAATTAGGGTATTAATGGGTTGATGTCAAACCCAAACTAGGTTTTTGGGACAAAAGTGCCACGTGCCCCAGTAAAAAAGATATTAACACATTAATTTGAAAGCCACCTGATATGCTATTAGACGTAGGGGTATTTTTATTAACTAGTCTTAGGGTACGCGCGACGCACGTGAATCCTGTCTTAATGAGTAAAAATTTATTTTAAAAAAATAGTTTTGAGTTTAAAAAATAAAAGTGTAAGTTCATAAAGATGATCATGAATATTGGTTGTGTATAACTAACTCAATAATTAAAGAAACTATATCAGAAGTCCTCAATCATCAATAATTCAACTTAAGATTCGTTCCAAGTTTGTAATTTCATAATTTCAGTTTCACAGGCAAGAACCTTGGAAATGTAAATAATATTGAAGGATACAACTTACAACATATAAGCAGACAACTAAGAATCTAAGATCTTTAAATAACACAAAATCAAAGTGCAATAATAAACCAAAAAAGACATTAAAAAGAAAAAATAAAGCAAGCTAGTAAGAGAATCTGCAATAGAAAGCTAGCTGATAAACCCGCTCATATTTAGCTAAATATATCATGGATTAATAATTAAGGAATCTCATAAATTATCTTGTTAATTTGTGCATTTAAAACTTTTGAAAGTTAAAAGTATAATATTGAATAAGATTATTGGTGTAGTAGTCTTGTATATTTTTTTAAAGTGAAACGATCTATGTTATATCCAAGAACCCGTAAATCTTCTTTCTTAAATCTTTTTATTCTTCTTTTATCTATTTTTTTAATTATTTATATATAATTTATGTGCAAGACGTATACGAAGTGATATTTTAATAATCTCTAAATATTATAACTTTCTACATGGCTCAAATAGGAAAATAAATTAATAAGAAAAATTTTAATTAATTTTAAGCTCTTAAACATTCAAATAATAATTAAATAACTATTAAATCAACAAAAGTAAGTTGTAGAAAATTTTCAACGCGTAACCCATGAGCACGTTTCCTTATTTACTTAACATGTTATGGTGACGGCTAAAAATTAGGACTTTCTTACTTATTTCAATAAGGAAATATTTTAATGCCCAAAATTTTAGGTGAGTTAAATACACTAAATATTAGAGAAAGTAATTTAAATTACAATTGTATCCAACATGAAATTAATTTTTAGAGGGTAAAAAAGGCGAACGATATTTCGCTAAGGGCCTTCGTGCTTTTAATATAATTATAGATAAAAATAATATAGTGTGTATTTTAGATTGATAGATGAACGTAGTGTATATTTTGAAATAATAGATAGACACAATAGGGATAATTTGACCTTTTTTCGTATTTTTGTTAATATCTCCATTCTGGATCCATATTTTGTTTTCCTGCCTGTTAGTGTCAGCCGAAATTCCCGAAGTAAATATTTAGAAGTTCAAATTCGGTAAAAACTTACCCGCACCGGGTGTTTACACCAAACCAATAGATATATGACATGTGTGTTGCATATGGACTTCAATCATTTAACCATGGTAAATTACATGCATTCTCATCTAATTAAATTAATTAACCATAGTGAGTTAATATAGTTTGGTGTAAACACCCGGTGTAGGTAAGTATTTACCGTTCAAACTCCACATTGATGCTTGTTCTAATTTGTTTGGTATAATTCAACTTGGCGTGAAATTTAACAAAAACATAAAAAATTATAACTTGCGGTTTTAAATACACTCTATTTATATGGTTATAAAACTTTCAAAATGTATGGTTTTAAGCATGTCATAATATTTATATGGCTATAGAAGCTTCTCATTAAGGCTAAATGAGAAGTTTGAAGTTAATTGCTTCCAAATATAAAAATGTGTCATTTTTTTTAGAACTAATTAATAAAGAAATAATGACAAACAAATTAGAACAGAGGAATAAATAAATTGCTTAGTCAACTTGGACTTGGTGAATACATAGAATAATTTTTTCAATAATATGTACTACTTATTTACCTTCATATTTTTCTCTATTCCTGTGGGATGCCTATAGAGAGGAATATGCGGCTAAACCTAAGTTAAGCAAAAAGGTAAATCTCCAAACACATTGCTAAGGTATGCTTAGCCAAGAATGAAAAAATATGCACTAGTTGTTTTCTGCTAATAGGTGCTACCTATACTTACACTTGCTAACTACTTGTATACAATTTTTATGAACTTCAAAACCAAGTTTTCAAACTCAATATCTTTTGGAAACTTCAACAAAAATGCCAAGTTTCATTCCATTTTGTAGTAGTAGTAGACAATTTGAATTTAGTCAGCTGATTCATAGTATGTTCCTTTTTTAGGGTTTTCACTTTTTGCTTGTGTTAGCTGTAAAGACATGTACAAATGAAATTGCTGATCTAGTAGCCTCTAGATCACTTTTGTTTAATGACATGTAAAAATGAAACTGCTGACCTTATAATATCACTTCTATTTTAGCTGATGTACATTTCCCACTTTGTTTTCCTTGTCTGTGTATGAGAAATCCATGCAAACAGAGTCAAACTAGTTTCATCATCAACACCTTGAATTTGCCACATTTGCTAGCTATGTGGCATGGTTTTGCTTTGATGTGTCACTTGATACATGATTTCAGTCCTCAAAACCATGAGAGAACCAAACATAAAAAAAGAGAGATCATCTATATTCTTTTAGCTTTAGCTACTTCTTCTCTATCAAAGTTGTCTAGGAATTGGAAAATCAAGAATGGCTCAAGAAAAAGTGAAGTTTCTTCTAGGTTTTTGGTTGCTCATACTCTACTTTTTCTCAAGTGTTTTTGGTAGCAATAATACTCAAGATAATACTATTCAAGATACTTATGGAGATGGCACATCACCACAAAATGCTTGTACAAATTGTACAATTTGTCCATATCCTTGCCACCCCCAACAACCACCCCCACCCCCTTCTGGTTACCAAAGCTATGGTGTTCCACCACCACCTTCTGGTGTTTCACCACCACCACCACCACCACCTAGTACTGGTTATGGAAATTGCCCGCCGGCTACTCCTGTTGTTCCGTGCTGTCCAGTACAGTATAACTATGGACCTCCCCCTCCTTATTACTATACTGGTTCATCAACCAAGCTTTTTGCTTGTGAATGGATTTCTGCTATTTTTTCCTTTTTCTCCATTATGTTCTTTGCGATTTGAAGCTTGAAGAGGATTTCCAGTTCTAAAGCTCATGAATGCTTTCATATGGACTATGGTAAGACAGTAGAGATATTCCTCTCTTGTTGAGGAAGATATCAGTTTGGTGAAATATCTAACGTCTTGTTACAAAAGTCAATATTTCTTATTTTCAAGAACATTTCTTTGTTGTGGGCAAGTTATATTGAACTATATATGGTTTAATACTTTAATTTCTTTTATGTATCCTTTTATTTGCGCTATGGTATATTTCATGTCTCAACTGTTTAGTAGTTTGGCTAGGGGTGCCCTATTAATGTGCTTGGAGCTTCCCTATACCCCTACAAAGTCTGCATGCTTTTGTTGGTGGAGATCGATCAGGACCAACCCAATCAGTAATAGCGCCTTTCACAACTCAACAGACCATGGACATTCAACAAACAAATGTTGGATGTCACATAGACAACAGCTAACATTATTCCCATTCTTATATCAATCTATCTTTGGTTAGTAGCTTGCCATCTCCACCTTGATATTGTGAAGCTTCTTCCAGTTTAATTTCCAACTGCACAGGATGATATTACTAGTAAGTCACAACATTTAAATATGCAATGAAACATCGAATATGTTATTTATAACCTTACTCAAGTAATTGTGAGAGAGGCAAGCATTGTGAGTGGAGCGATTTGGTAACGAAACTACATTCACTTTCCATAATTGACAAAAGGTTCTTCGTGCACTTGGCCTGTTAATCGCAGCCTATCAATTCGTTCCACAAGTATATACTTTTCTCTTTGCCTTTTTCTTTTTGGTTCATTTCTCCGAAACTATGAGCCTGGAATGTTGCAAGTCGTAATACAAGGACACAGCAAAAACAACACAATACAGAAATCATAATAAGTTTGATAAAAGCCAAATCAAACTAAGTTTATAATAGATTGATAAATTAGATTAATATCATTATTTTTACCTAACTTGAAATAACCAATTCACCCAAAAGGAAATTCACTTATAGTATTGCCCTTACTAAACAAAATTACAAGGAATAACAATTGAAATGACATAGAAGAACTGATAAGAAGAAAGAGGTGAGAAACAGAGACCGGCATAGAAGGGGATGAGGAAATCAATGATACAGAGCAAAGATGAGAGAGAACATATTCAACATCACAATTAGCATAATCCTTCCTACTAACCCCTTGTTCCTTTCTAACCATTTGATAATGGGCCTGGATCCCAAATAAAACTCTTCAATTTTTAACTCAGCCCAATAATCCCAATTGACTCAGCCCCATTCACTTCTTCTAGACCATAGGCTCTTACGGAGTCAGCTAGGTTCACAACAATACTTCCGCCCTAAAAAAGAACCTTGTACTCAAGGTTCAAGTCAAGAATAGTATTAGCAGTGCACTACCAAATGTCTCTAGACAAAAGTGTTCTGGGAAATAGAAGGAGAATATGTGAACTATCACAACTTTGTCAACATGACATGAGATGGTGGCCACTGTAGTATTGACAACCTTTGGTCCAATGTCACCACAAATCCTAAGACAACAAGTTAGAATCTCGACAGGGATGGAGTCACACTTGACTTGAGCTTCCTAGCCAATTATCTCCAAACCAGCAGCAAGAGTAGTGATGGCTTTAAGAAGAATAATGATCATGGGGTCCTTTAACAGGGCTCTTTGTCCACATAGGATCATAGAAACTTTCGGCAACATCAAGGATAGATTGGAGGTCAAGAAATAATTTGGCTTCAAATATAACTTTGGATAATAGTTTTCCCCAAATAAAACATTGTTACATATACACCCTGATAGAAGGAGAGGAATCTGGTGTACACTTGACATATAATCACCGCCAAGAATAGATGCACATATTACGCTCACTATCCAAAGATTCGAACTCAATAGCAATGATTCAGTTGAAGTATTCTCTTTCACTATTGCACAACATAGTTCTGTAGGAAATATAAAGTTGACAAAAGCAAGGGTCACTCCTAATTGCCGTTGATGACTGCCTTGGACAGGGATGACTTCACCATTTGATATACTCTCTCCGTTCCAGTTTATGTGAACCTATTTCCTTTTTGGTCCGTTCCAAAAAGAATGACTCCTTTCTAAATTTGGAAACAATTTAGTTTGAACTTACAATTCTACCCTTAATGAGAAGATTTTATGACCATACAAATACTCTGAACCCCTTTTTAACTTGTTTAGGACCACAAATTCCAAAAGTCTTTATTTTTTCTTAAACTTCGTGCCCAGTCAAACAGGTCACATAAATTGGAACGGAGGGAGTATAATTTAAGGGTCCACCAAACTATATAGAGAACCAGGTTCACTATTAGTTCCCATAGAAACCACGCACACTGCAGTAAGTAAATGACAAGAGGAATTTTACATGAAAATTTCTCAGCTCAACGGGATTAAAAACCACGACCTACCCTTGTAGGATTTCAACTTCACTAATGAGCAATCTTTAGATTACAACCTATTGTAACCTAGGAATTAACCTCTTAATCCCTCACTAACTTGTAACAACTCTATTACAAACCGCTTTGTAATAACTTTATTACAAAGACTTTACAACTCGACTAACTCTAGCCAAAATACAAACACAAGGGTTTATGATTACAAAGGATTTCCTACACAATGCTTCTAAGCAAGCTAAGTAGGAATTAAAAGTAAGAGCTTTAACAAAGTTACAACTCAACTAAGGACATATAATAACTTGATATGGGGAACTGGTCCGTAGCAGTGTTGTTCTTTATTCTTGATGCACTTGAGAACCTTTTGGTGGATGATCAATCACTGTGTGAGTGCTTGAGTAAAATCTCTAAGTGTTCAAGTGATTTGTTTTTACCTTCCTTGATGTTAATAATGCATTTGTGACATTACTTAGAATGATGTAAGCAAGTTAGGTAAAGGGCATCCCCATAAAGTTGACTACTGCACTGTAGCGTGTGTAGGCAGCAACTTTACAGCTAGGCGGTTGACTTGTGCAGTTTTCTCGGGAACTAGTAGCTATCTGTTCCCTCTGTTGTTCCTTTGACTCTGAAGAGTTGAACTGTGTCCCCAACTGGAGAGTTGTTGATCTTTAAGTTCTTGAGGATGTGTATCAGGTTCCTCATCTAGTTCTTAACAGTAAGTTTGTTAGATCATCAAAACATAACAGGGATATACATATAACCTATCAATTTTTCCCTCTTTGATAATGACAAACTTATAATTTAAGTTCCCCCTAAAAACCAACATTTCCTGTATTCCCCCTGAATCTGCTTCCCATCCTGTTCCCCCTGAATTATTTTTCCCCTTTTGGCATCATAAAAAGACTAGTAACAGGCTTTAAGAAAAACGAAGTCTAGCTTGAGTTAACTCATGCCACTTGTGTGCAGACAACATGACTAAAAACAAAGCATAAAAGCAAGAAATATACAGCAAAAAGGAAAAAGCTTCTATTAAACAATTTGGATTTTAAGACAATGAGCAGATTCATTGTTGCTAACAACCATCCACAATTTAGAAAAAGAGAAAACGAGTACCACAAACATCATCATAAACTAGCAAAAAAAGATCAACACTTAAGACTTGACACTGAGGGGACACTGTCTAGGGGACACTGGAAGGAGAGGAATTAGAGGCAGAGGCAAAGGTTTGGAGGACTAAATCTGTTCGAGCATTCGCCGACATTTGCTCATTGAGCATTTTCTCTTTCAGGTCCTCCACCTGTTTCTTGAGCTCAACATTCTCTTTGGTCAGACGGGCAACTTCTTCGCTTTGAGAGCTACTGGAACCAGGTGCCTCCTGAAGCTGACTCAACTGACTCTCACGAATAGCATTCCTTGCTTTCAAATGCCTTATCTTAGCAGTGGCACTGTTCTGAGCGTTGATCAACTGAGAAATGGTAGAAGTGCTTCCAACTCCCCCAGCCTTATCAATGCACTCACATTCTTCGAGAGTGGACTTGTAGAAAGTTTGCTTCTTAGTGCCCACTTTAGCTTGTCCAAGAGGAACCTTGAAGTACTCAAAAACCTTGATGAGAAGGAAACCATAAGGCAACCCATGATTACCATCTTTGAACTCTGCCACTTTCTGCATGTGCTCTATCATGATCCTAGGCAAGTTTGATGGTAGTGTAGTTGTCCAGTGCTTCCATGAGAGCCAGGTCTGCACGAGAAGTAATGGATCTTCTCTCAGTATGAGGGAGCAAGACCTTGTTCACCATCTCAAATAACAATTGGTACATTGGAAGGAAGACCTTCTTCTGTACTCGTTCCCCTTGTTGGACTGCTCTATCCTTCAGGATAGCATTTCTGAAGTTTGAAGAACAAGTTCCCTGAACAGTAGACAACCCTTCAGCAGGTATACCCAGAATAGACCCTAACAAAGCAGAGTCCATTACCATATCAACTCCATTTACCAGTACGTAGATGTGATCATCCTCAACTTTGAAAAAGTTGGCATAGAAACTCTGTACTTCCTCCTCATACACTTTTGGAGCATCACTTGTGAACAGATGTGTCGAATATTAAAACTCACAAATCTCAACCAATTGTCGCATTCCAGCCTCCTCCAAAATGTCAGGGGCAAGTGTGCGGTCGCATAGCACTTTTTGATTCCTCAATTTCTCTTGCCCAGCACTCTGGGGATCACCAACTTTGGCCTTCTTGGAGGAACCAGGTTCCTCGTCAGTATCAACTTTCCTTTTTACAGATTTGCGAGCACTTTTTCCCTTCTCAACAAACTTCACAGACTCAAACTTCTCAAACATATTTTCACCTAGTTCCGCAACCACCTTGTCACCAGACTCTTCTACTAACTTTTCACTAGAGACAACATCATCAAACTTGTTCATACTGTCAGCATTCACAGAAGGTCCCTTTTTAGGCTTGGCGAGACCATGCTTCTGTGAGCGCTTTCTAGTCATGGAACCAAGTTCCTCTTCTACTTCATCATCCACAGTCACAACAGGCACTGTCTTTTCACTCACAGACTTCTCATCTTTCATCAATTTCCTTCTCCTTGAATTATCTTGGCTATTCTTAAGAGCAGACTCAAGAGCCTCCTTCTTTTGCAACCTTGTAGTAGATCGTTTAGGAGTTGACTCTTGAGCAACAACTAGTCTATGCCTATCCAAGCTAGCGATTGGCAAATCATCAGTGTCACGCCCCAACCTCGGGGAGCGCGACCGGCGCTCAACCGAGTGAACCTAGTCGAGCAAGCCTATTAGACACTTTCTACCCAAATCACTTATGGTCAAGAGGAGGCATGTTTTCATTAATTTATACAATAGGAAGAACATGTAAACAATACTAAATTGTTTCATTTGTTACGTTATTGTTAAGTTTCAAAACACACACATCCTTATGATTGAGAGAAACAAGAGTCTAAGACACAACATAAACTATTGACCTTTCCAACAACCATATACAACCCACATAGTGTCTACGGAGCCTCTAAATAAATACAAAAGAGTACTACAAAAGTGCCGGCAACAAGGCCCCGGCTATACCTTAAGTACAATACATAAGGACAAACGATGCATAACCTTAAAATGGAACGGGGCTCACCAAGACTGCTGGGAGGAGGATGTACTGCTAACGTTGATCAACACTGCCCGCTATAGAACCACCTGCATCCATTTAAGACGCAGCGCCCCCGGCAAAAGGGGCGTTAGTACCGTTGAATGGTACTAGTATGTATAACTAAACACCATCTTATTAGAATGAACAATAATATAAGAAGGAAGTAATCATAAAATCAATAAAAGCCTTAAACAATACCACAACATCAAATTAAGAATCACGTAAGCTTTCAAGTAAATTTCCATAGCTTTAGATTGGGACAACATTAATACTGTTACACCATCATCCACAATACCACCGCATTCTTACGCGGAGTCCAATCACGACCCGATCGGCTAGGTCGTCTCATTTAAGACATCAACCATAATCACAATTTCATTCTCAAATTCCAATTCTAATTTCTAGCACAATTACCACCATGTGTGTGGCATGGTGTCCGATCACGGCCCGATCGGCTAGGCCGTCTTGCTCGAGATATTACCATTTTCTATCAATCATCTCATTTCATATTTCTTTCATGTCTTTCAATTCATCGGCACTAGTGGCCACAATTGTTATATCATTCTTGGCACTTTGCCGCATTTCATAACTCAAGTTCTTTTCCATGTTCCACACTATTATCATATCAACAGCGACAAGGCCTTTCATTCAAGACTTTGATTACACACGTGATCAATTTAGAATCTAAGGCACATAGAGGCTTTTCACACAATTTGGCATAACAATCTTTATTCAAATTTGGCTTGAAGTCAAGGCATTTGTAGCGCATATTCCATATTTTTACCATATCCTCAAATGATAAGATAATCATGATGAAAGCATTGGAACACATATTGCACATATATTTCTCAACACAAGCACATTCGGAATATCAATTCCTATAATGATCAATTTGGAACTTACATTGATTGCACGAACACATGGGGTTCGATTCTAAGAAGAGGGAGTTTTAGCCATACATACGTTGCTTGAGCTTTCCTTAAAGTACTTCAACGTTCTAGAAATTCTAGCAATCCAAATCTATTTCGTGAAATAACAAAATTGAACATAAATTAGGAAGATATTCATGGTCTCGGATAATTTGAGCATATTATCAAATACTAGAAGTGCAATTTTGATTAAAAGGTTTTTCCACAAGATTTCCTTCACTTCACAACCTAATCTTTACCCATTTGAGCTCAAAAATCTTCCCACAAACCTTATTGGTACATGCATGTATAAATAATACTCTGACACCCAAGAATCATACTCCCAATCAACCATCTTCTACCCAAATTCGTAATTGAAAACTAGGGTATGGAACCTTACCTCTTAGATGAAGAACTTGAGGGATTTCTTGTTGGATTTCAAGGCTTCAGCAAGATTTTGTATGAACAATGAGCATAGGGATTCCTCCTCTCACTCTAGGGCACTTCCTCTCTCTAAAAATATCAGATATTCCCTTAAAAAATGGTCCCTTACGTCTATTTAACGAGATAGGGTCGGGTTATAAAGATAGAAAAATGGACCCTCCGAATTCCGGACTGGGCTACAGACCAGGCTAGGCACGCTCTGTAGCGAGCTACAGACCAGGCTAGGCATGCTTTGTAGCGAGCTATAGACCAGGCTTCGTGAGGGATATAACACGGTCTAGCGCGCTATAGACCTGGCCTCGCGAGGGATGTAGCACGGTCTATCGCGCTACAGACTTGGCCTCGCGAGGGATATAGCACGATCTAGCGCGCTACAAGCTGGGTGACACGAGATTGAATACTTTCAACTCCCCAACGCACTGTTCAACCCAAAAACTCCGAAAATACAATATATTAGCCTACCTAGGCACCACAAAACCTTAAATTACTTAGCGAAATTTTCCGGGGCTTTACATTCTCCCCCGCTTAGGATCATTCATCCTCGAATGAGAAGTAGAGTCCGCCCCAAACGCTTATCATAACTTTTCTCTTTTCTCACACACCTCAAACTTCCAAATTTTTTACTAACTCCCAAACTTTTTAGAAATTTCGGCCGAGTTTCCTTTGTAATTCGGCCTATCCACCTGTTCGAGAATCATTAAACCACCCTAACATCACATCCTAACAACATGTATATATATATGATCAAATGACGTACCTTAACACAAAACGACACCAATCGTGGCCTCATAAGCAACATATAACCAAAAAGGAACACCTTTACATTAACTGAACAAGTTGATACACAATTCATAGGCGACAATTTCATTGAAAGATTACATAGCTATTCTAACAAATAAGGATATTGCTTCTTCACCTCTTCCTCGGCCTCCCAAGTAGCTTCTTCAACATGTTGATTTCGCCATAGCGCTTTTACGGAGGCAATTTCTTTGTTTCTCAATTTTCGGAATTGCCCATCGAGAATGGAAACTGGAATTTCTTCATAGGTCAGTTCTTCATTAACCTCAATAGTCTCAACCGGCACAATAAGTGACGGATATCTGATTACCTTCTTCAACATAGTCATATGAAATACCGGGTGCACTAATAAAATATCAGGAGGTAAATCAAGCTTGTACGCCATCTGACCAATCCTCTGAATGATTTTGTACGGTCCGACATACCTCGTACTCAATCTCCCTTTCTTTCCAAACTGCATTATACCCTTTATGGGGGAAACCTTCAAGAATACCCAATCATCTCTTTTGAACTCCAAATCTCTACGACGAACATCCGAATAGGACTTTTGACGACTCTGAGCAGTTTCCAACCACTCCTTAATGATCTTAACCTTTTCCATAGCTTGATGCACAAGGTTTGGTCCTATCAATTCAGCTTCCCCAATCTCGAACCACCCAATGGGAGATCTACTTCTCCTACCATATAAAGCCTCGAATGGTGCCATCTGAATACTAGCATGATAATTGTTGTTGTAAGCAAATTCTAGGAGTGGCAAATGGTCATCCCAGCTACCCTTGAAGTCAAGAACACAAGCACCCAACATATCCTCTAGCGTTTGAATAGTCCGCTCTGCTTGCCCGTCGATTTGTGGATGAAAGGCTATATTACGATTCACCTGAGTACCCAAACCTTGCTGAAATTTCTTCCAAAAATTAGTTGTGAAATGTGCCCCTCGATCAGAAATGATAGAAACTGGAGTGCCATGCAACCTGACTATTTCCTTAATATACAACTGAGCATACCGTTCAGCTGTGTCGGTAGATTTAACTGGCAAGAAATGTGCTGATTTTGTGAGTCGGTCCACAATTACCCAAATTGCGTTAAACTTGTGCAGAGTGTACGACAGTCCTACCACAAAGTCCATATTAATCATTTCCTACTTCCACATTGGAATTTCTATGTTCTGTGCCAACCCACCGGGCCTTTGATGTTCGGCCTTTACTTGCTGACAATTTGGACATTTTGCCATAATGTCTGCTACATTCCTCTTCATATCGTTCCACCAGTAGACTTCCTTGAGATCATGATACATTTTTGTAGAACCTGGGTGTACAGAATACCTAGAAGTGTGAGCTTCAGCATGATTCTTTCCCGAAGATCGTCTATATTTGGAACACATAGTCGCCCATGGTACCGTAGTGTACCATCATCCATGCCAAGAGAAAAAGCTGTGGTCTTATGTCTATGAATCCCCTTCTTCAATTGTACCAACAATGGATCGTAGTATTGCTTCTCTTTGATATCCACCACAAGCAATGATTCAGCCCTGTTTTGCACAATTACCCTGCCTTTACTAGAGTCCGCAAGACGAACTCCCAAGCTAGCCAACCGATGAATGTGCCTCCAAGTGATCCAAACTACCCATAGATTTCCGGCTAAGAGCATCCGCCACGACATTGGCTTTTCCCGGGTGATATAGAATATCGATGTCGTAATCTTTGAGTAACTCCAGCTATTTTTTCTTCCTCAAATTTAGTTCTTTCTGTTTGAAAACATGTTCAAGGCTCTTATGGTCTGTGACTATATCCACATGGACCCTATACCGAGAAAGGCGCCAAATCTTTAATGCAAATATTACTGCTGCAAGTTCTAAGTCATGTGCTGCATAGTTCTTTTCATGATTCTTGAGTTGACTAGAGGCATAAATGATCACCTTACCATGTTGCACATTTAGTGAAACATCTTTATCACATTTCTCTTGCATAAGACCTCCTAGGAATTGAGTTCTACAATAATTTCCGGGATATGGTTACAATCTCCTGTGAATACTTGCAACTCGCTCTTCCAAATTCTCAACAAAAGACATTACTGAATGAGTTTTCTCATAAGACCTTCTGTTCCAATGAATAACATCTGCTAGCTTGCGCACACACCCTGATAACATCAACCTGCACGACATTGCATCAAATGTAAGGTAACATTGTACTTAGACATTTCTTAGCCAACTTTTCTCCCCGTATGCGCCTTATAGAATTCAAGAAACCGCTCTACTTCCACGGTGAACATTCTCACGATCCCTCTTTACTGTTAAACACCTCCCAAAACATATATCAACAACCTTTATATATATATAATTCAGGAAGAGTCACTGGCCCGAACAGGGCATTCTCTGAAAGTTGAGATCCTCCTCAATTCTTCAACAACAACTTTTGATTTTTCTCTTAAGTGTAAGACTTAGTCCACCTGATTCTATCCTCGATGGGTAACTCACCTCTTTCCCCATATTGTAGCTACCAATAGAGTTCCCTGATATTGCGGCTTAAGAGCTACCATGTTAAACATGTCTGGTCTGTAACGAGTATTCATCCTCTCTCAATCTGTTTCGAAACTTTCTTTTGCCCTTTGGGTAGATTGTGTTGTCTTTCCCTTTTTGATCACCCTCTGGCCTGGGCAATATGTTGGTACCATCTCTTCTTTGTAACTGGAATATCCATTTCCATTGCATTTTTCTCATAGTGCGAAGTTGATAGGCCTATTGTGCCACAACCTCCCATGAACTCGTAGTATCATTGTGCCTGGTTTGCTGAGTTTATCATACCACAATTCCAACACCAGTAGTCTCACTTTCCATCACAATATGTAGACATGAACTCTCTCTAGATCTTTTAGTTGATATTCAGTGTCACCCAAGTTAGTTGCATTACGGTTAGTTCTTTATACCTTCTATTAGCACTTGTGCTCTAAGCGAGTCCACCATTCTGATACAAACTATTTTATGATAACCACGATCATTTCAATTTATAGATTTTCTCCCTATTTCTTCTCGCCTCATTCTTCCTAGTTAGTGAATAGCCATCCACTCTTCCATATGTTACGTGGTCTTTTCCTTTAGTTGGGAATTCATCCCGCTCACCTCTTAACACTTGTTGGGATAACTGTGGGAAAGTGTGTTCATCCGCGTATCACTTAACACTTCTTTGCTTGTAAGATTCTTAAGAGCCTCTTCATCAAGTCCAAATACTCTCTTGGGTTATTATAGCATCACATTTATTTCTCCCACTCGTTCCGCCTTTCTTAACGCCTTGGAACTTTGGTTAAATCTCAAATCCATGATTGACCCATTCTAAAAACTCGCAACCTTTCAAAGCATCGGACCATTGGAACTTAACTGCTTTCTGCGTCAATTTAGTCAACGGAGAGGCAAGAGTAGAGAACCCCTCCACAAACTTCCTATAATACCCGGCTAAACCCAAGAAACTGCGAATCTGTGATGGCGTTGTAGGTCTAGGCCAATTCTTCACTTCCGCAATCTTTTGAGGATCAACCATAATTCCTTCTCTGGAGACGACATGAACCAAGAACGTGACATATTCAAGCCAAAATTCACATTTCGAAAACTTCGCATACAATTGGTGGTGATGAAGAGTCTGCAGAACCTCCCTAAGATGATCAACGTGATCCTCCCGACTTCCAGGGGAACGCCATTCCATTCAAGTTCGAGGCACATGTGGCATTAAAAGATCATTGTGGAGAAAGATACCGTCGAGCCAGATCGTGCCGGCTATGTGCACTTCTATCCGTCATGGTTGGTAGATGATATAGCGGGGGATGTCAAGCCAGGGATTAATTTGAAGAATAGGTTTGTAGACGACGCTGCTGAAGCACAAGTCAAATACATGATGCTGCGTAAAAGGGTCTTTGAGTCTGAAGCTAGGCATTTGGAACAACATAAAATGGACATGGAAGCAATCAACGAGTGGAGAGAAATTGTCACTAAGTTAAAAAAGAGGTTGGAATATTTAGAGCAGGGACTGATAGAGCTTGAGGGGAAGATGAGAAACAGGATTGCAGTCTGTCAAAACATGGATGGCAATGAAGGAGGGCTCTTAGCAAGGGCATATCTGCTGTTGGACATGCGCGACCTGGGAAATCTGATCGATGGAGCAAAGAAGGCCAAGCATGGAGAAGGTCCCTCTAGGACCAAATAGATTAGGAATTATGTTTTACTTACTTTCTAGACTCGTTTTAGGTTTTGGTTGTAATAAGGCAAATGCCATTAGTGAATCTTTATAATTATTGCCGCTTTAGTAGAGATTTGGTTCATTTATCATATTAATGAAATGACGCAGTTATTGGCATCAGTTTTCTCCAAATTTATATGTCGCTTAGGCCTACCTCAGGCACAGTGAGGTCCCCAAATTAGGACGCGAAATTATAATTTCGTAATATGTGTTTAAATACCGCAAACATACTTTTAATAACCCTCACTTACTTATTTACCTTTTTTGTTTTTTTTCTTTTCTTTGTTTGTTTATTCCCATCCCCTAAGGTTGGTTCGTGCATACTGGCATCATCAGCATATCACACTAGATCTAGAGGTCCTCCACCTCCTCCTCCTCCAAGCGACCCTAAAAGCAAAGGAAAAGCCAGAATGGATTATACAAGTAATATCAGGAAAGACAATGCTACGCATGGGGAGAACGTCGTGACTTCCGACGGTCGGAGTACCCCGGCACAGAATGACTTGGTTTTACGATTGGAACAGAAGATACTGGAGTTACAAGGGGAACTTGAGCAGGTTTGGAACTTGGCAAACCTTTCCCTTACCCTGAATGTCCCCGACGTCAACCAACAAAACATCAAAAACCCAGCACCTCCCCAGAACACACAAAACCAACAAAATCCTCCCGCACCTCACCAATATGCCACACCTCCTCAAAATCCCAATCCTCCACCAGTACAAACTCCTCCACAACATCATCATCATCCAACCCAGTATCCACAAACCACCACCTACCACACTCCTCAAAACGTATCACAACCTACCCCCGATCCTCAAAACTCTACCAACGACCACCACTACTCCCAAATTCCTAGAGTCCATCAAAGCAACCCCATATACGTGGAAACTTTACCCCACTCTCTACAACAAACCTTATACATACCCGAATCCGCCGAGAAGGACCTGCTCATCAAGAACATCGTAGAAGAACTCAAGAAACTTACTTCTTGAGTCCAAGGTGTTGAAGGTGGTAAAGAAATCGAAGGTTTGAATTATGAAGATTTGTGTATCCAGCCGGACGTAGAACTACCAAAGGGTTACAAACCTCCTAAGTTCAAAATGTTCAACGGAATAGGTGATTCGAAGGTACACTTGAGAACATATTGTGACAAGCTCGTAAGGGTTGGTAAAGATGGAAGAATCTGCATGAAGTTGTTCATGAGGAGCCTCATTGGCGACGCCCTATCCTGGTACATCAGTCAAAACTTGAAGAAATGGGTTAACTGGGTAAGCATGGCGTTAGATTTTATGGATCGGTTCAGGTTCAATATAGAAAATGCGCCAGGCGTCTTTTATATTCAGAATCTTAAGAAGAAGCCAACAGAAAAATTCCGAGAATATGCTACTCGATAGAGGTCGGAAGCTACGAAGGTAAGGCCAGCCCTGGAAGAAGAACAGATGAATAAGTTCTTCGTCATAGCTCAAGATCCACAATACTATGAGAGGTCGATGGTCATTGAAAACCATAAGTTCTCTATATCATCAAACTGGGAGAAAGAATAGTGGAAGGAATTATAAGCGGAATGGTGACCAATTTTGAGGCACTCCAAGCTACAAACAAAGCCTCGCAGTCAGGAGGTATATCTAAAAAGAAAGAAGTTGGTGCAGTAATGGTAGCCCAGGTCCGAAATCTTCTCTTACATACCAAACCCCACCACCCACATATCAGCCTTCACCTCCTAGATACCAACAACCCGCCGCCACCTACCATACTTATAACACTCAACCAGCATATTACCACTCACCACCACCAGCCCGCCAATCTATCAGAAACCCCGACCGAATTTCGACCGCAGACCACCCAGACAATACACTCCTATTGCTGAACCCATCGACCAATTGTATGAGAGATTGAAGGCTGCCGGTTATGTCACTCCTATTCCTGCCGTTGCCATGGAAAACTCTTCCCAGTGGGTTAACCAAAACAAGACATGTTCCTATAACTCGGGCATGAAGGGTCATACTATTGATGAATGTCACACTTTGAAGGATAAGATCCAGACGCTGATTGACACCAAGGTTATACAAGCAAAAGAGGCCACACCTAATGTCCGCAACAATCCCCTCCCGGATCACAGAGGCGATGGGGTAAATGTGATAGAAACCGATGAAGAAAGGGATCCGGAAGGATCAATTAGACTCATTGATAAAGGGGATGAACCTAAAATACCTCCAGTCACTCTCACACCTATTATATTGCAGATTCAGTCACCAATTGAGGTTGAAATAGCCATGCCGACTCCGTTTGAGGTAGAAGTAACAACACCCTCAGCTACGCCAACTCCCTTTGAGGTGGAAGTGACCACACCCTTCACCGTGACGGTAGCACCCACACCGTCCTTTAAGTCCAATGTCATACCTCGGGACTATGCTGCAGAGGCGAGAAGGAAAGGAAAGGGGAAAATGGAAGAAACCGGTGTAGCACAAGGTATAACCAGGACCGGTAGGGTTTACACACCCGAGCATTTGGGAGGAACAAGTAAAGAAGCCGCTCCCAAGCAGCCTATCATTGAAACTGGCCCGGATGATCTTTTGAGAAAGGTGAAAGCAGCAGAGTCTACTGTGGTTGATCATTTGAACAAAACCCCTACTCAGATATCCATCTTTTTACTACTATAGAATTCTGAGGCGCACAGGAATGCATTGATGAAAGTGCTGAATGAAGCCTATGTACCCAACAACATCACTAGGGGAGAAATGGCCAATATGGTGGGACAGGTGTTAGAAAGCCACAAGATCACTTTTCACGAAGACAAGCTGCCACCAGAAGGACTGAGTCACAACAGGGCACTGTCGCGCCCCTTTTTCTAGCGAAATCAGGATTCGACGTGTGACAACTCTTTTAAGGAAGGGTTTTAAAAGAGAGAGTCGCCACCTAACGGATTAAGGTGTATTAGGGCACCTATTTGAAAATAACTCTGTTTGACTAGTCAATGTCACCAAAGATTGGGTAAGGGCTCGAAATTACCTCGAAGAGATTGTGTTAGGCACTCTTCGAGGTCCACAACTGTGGGTCCCGGCCGAACTCAATTATATGAATTAGTTAGGAGATCAAGTACAGAAAAAAAGGAATTTGGGAAGTTTATTATTAAACACAAATAATTAATGAAAGACAAGATGGGGGGGGGGGTCCTAATTTTTTTAGCCTAATGGATCACCCGTGCAACATAAATAATATTTCACAACTCCCTCAAGGTGGGATGTTACTCATATTATTCTGCGGGCACAGACTATCATCTCCTGCTACCCAATTACTATCTTAAAATTGTTTACCTAAAGCGCACTAGTCAATTCTAAGTCGTATCCTACGTGTGCACTACCCGTCCCGTGCCTATGGTCCAGGAGGCATTTGGACCTCTATCTCAGGGTGGTTCTAGACCTTAACTTATGCTACTCAAAAATGGAAAATACTAGGCGACGTACAAAAACACTTTGGACTTTCACTTATAAGCAAATAAGGGCTCAAGTTGGCTGTCACGACCCAAACTGATGGGCCGCGACGGGCACCCAGTACCTTACTCAGCCGAGTACCAACATAACGTATTTTTTCATGTCATCCTATCATAGATAAGTGAGCCGGAAGGCTGCTGTGAGATAACTAGAATACAACATGTGATACCAACTTATACATAAGACATACGGGCCTATAAGGCCAAAATAACCACTCGTACACTGAACCTAGGCCGACAAGGCCATACAATCTTTTACGTACATGACTTCTGTCTACAAGCCTCTAAGAATACGTAATTTTCATAAAGGTGGTGGTGCGTATATAACGCCATAACCTTTTTCTATATATATATATATATATATATATATATATATATATATATATATATATATATATATATATATATATATATATATATAACGCCATCTGGTCATGGGCCAATTTGCATGTATAAATGCATGAAATACATATCGGATATGTTAAAAACAAAATCTCTCGGTACGTCATAAGACCATTATGCCTCTGATTAATACCATGAAATAAAATTTATCAACTTACTTATTTTCTGAGACCCATGAACAGATGATAGAATAATATGACACATGGGGAATCAAGAACATAAGAATCTCTAGTATTTCTACGAAAATAGTCATTTATGGAAATTGCGCATTTGCTCGTTTAGTTTGTGTCGTATAGATCATGCCAAAAAAAAGAAGGAATAGCCTTAACATACCCGGAGTAGGGAAATATCCGTATGATATTCTTGAAAAAGGTTATACCGTACTCCCTTAGAACCACAAAATTTTACGTTGCTAAATTTTGTTGGAATCGTTGGTTATGAAGAATTGCTAAACGTTTTCTCTCTTTGGTGTTAAGAATATTAGAAATGAGTTTGCTTCAGATTGATATGTCTTTGAGAATGACTTTTGGAGAGTTATTAGAATGATAACGTTTCTTTCCCCACTTTCTCATTGAAATCTCCTTGGTAATGAAAAATCTTGGAAAATGTAGTAAAGGTGTGACTATATGCCACCTAATAAGAAGAGAATCTTAGTCATTTCTTTATAGTGTATCCAACTGCCACATTTTGGGGTGGAAATTATGGATCTTTATTCAATTATTAGTTAATTAGGTAATGTCCCGATACCCGGTAATTAACCAATTACCCGCATAATTAAAAATTATCTCAACTTGCTTAAAATACTATTCACTTTTAACACACTTTATACACCATACTATCATGGTCATGTGGTATCTTGTATGGCACTAGCCCATAAATACTGAGTACTTTAGCTCTGGCCGCATTTTATCCCAACATGCCAAACTTGGACGAAAATTTATTTTCTTTGACTTGCTTCCCCTCTCACCTTCATGAATTTACTCATTACTTGTTTGCAATAGCATAATCCTTATATTCTCCAGATAATCTTTTCCTTGGACTGATGTCAATTACCTTACGATAAATTCAACGTACAATACTACAGGGTGCAACATCGTCGTAATTTAATACTGCAAAGCATAACATCATCGTAATATAATACAGCGGGATGTAATATCGACGTAATATTGCGGGGCGTAACATTGGCCTCCGCACTTAGACAACAAATGCACGCAAGTCAGATTAACAAAGACAGTTGCTGATTTTAATAAGTTGAGGTTGCAGAAACCTATAGGCAGGATCTCTCTATGAATCTGGATTTAACGAGCGAGCAGTTTACAATCTCTAAAACCGACGTTGTTGCCTATTGATTACAGGTATAAGAGATTAAACCTATATGCATGATATCTAGGCATTTTATGCAGTAACTGATAATGGTGATCACTTGATTATGTTCAGGATTGGTTAATTGAGTCCTATAGGCATGGTTTCTAGTGACAATAGTTAACACAACGTTGAGGACTATTAAAGAAACGAATGAAACAATTAATTAACTGATTCAGATCCTATAGGCATGATTTCTATAATTTAAACTGATTTTAGATCCTATAGGCATGATCTCAAAAACAGACTTTTGCTCCTATAGGCATGATTTCTACAATTAAAATTAATTTTTGGATCCTATAGGTATGATTTCTAACAAGCAGGCATAGAGCATATTTGAACCAAAAGGAAGAACCTATAGGCAGGATTTCTATAATGACTGGAAAATAACACGTTTTGAGCAAAGCCAAAATACATATAGGCATGATTTCTCACACATGATAGCTGAACATGTTTAAACATTATTTATCGTGAAAATGGTAATAACAATTAAATTTGATTATGAGGTTCTAAAAATACGTGATCAATTTTTATGCTAGTTGTTAAGCAGTTGATGCTATATGAAAGACTTAGAAACGAGATTAGAGCTTAAGAGCAGGGTGATGACCAAACGGAATGACTAATGGTCGGAGCCTCGAGCTGGCTCATTCGAGGACCTCGGGGTCGAGTCTGATGCTCGGCTGGGAGCTATCGAGGGTAGTCGATGGGTGACTAACAATTATAATAGAATCAATGACGGCTTTTTATGGCCAATAATAAGCAATAAATGAAGAACAATGGATAGAACACAATAAGTACAAACAATAAACGAAGTAATGAACTCAAGAGAATGTGTTAGAGAGCAGAGAGAATGTTCTTGTATATTTTTGTATGGAGCAACATATATTTACAAAATGACAAGGATCCCTTTATATATGAGAGGAGTCCCAGCACAGTACAAGATGCATTAATTACAAAGATATGGGGCAGGTATAGCCACCTAATGCCTTGATTCATTTTCAGACTAGTCCACTAGGCTTTGTCAGCTCTAGTCACGTGCCTTGGGAATTCCACCTTGAGTCGCCGAGACTGGTGATTCACATTGTCCCGGGGCCGGTCATTACTCATAATGTCTCGAAGTCGACCGTCGAGGATTCTCGGAGTCGAACATTGGAAGCCCTCGAGATGATGTGATGTTCGTGAAATCGGGCCATCGATTTCTACCGTATACAGATAGTCCCCGTGTTTCTTAGAGTGGAACGATATGAAACTACATTGATATCCATCTCTTCGAACTTCCCGTGATGATGTCATATTGATGTCGTAAGCTTTTGTGATAATTGGGACGTCCCGTCAGTCCACTTTTTCAGAATTATTCACTGCACTGTCGACCTGTATTCTTCAAAGTAATAATATCATTGTTAGTCCATTTTTCAAAAACGCATTGATTGCTCCTGCCTATACATCTTTCAAAGACACTGATGGCGCCGTCGGTTACGTTTTCCAGAGAGTGTTGCTTGTGCTTGTAAGTTATGCTTCTCTTTTTCTATAAATGGGAGCTTTCTTGAATCAATTGATCATTAAAGTGCTTTCCAATAGCCTCTCACCCCTTTCTTCTCTTTATCCCCATTCGTTTTTATTCTCCATGTTTGAGCCCTGCGTCTTTCCCTAGGGCTTTCCCTTACTGAGCGAAGCTACCTCGGCTCGTCGTTGCTATTTTTGTTTTTGTTGCTGCTGCTATTATCGTTGGATCGAGGTGACGAGATAGAGGGGCCGACTTCTTCCGATTTAGGAGGATGTTTGGACTCTACACCGCTGCTCGGGAGGGCGTTCGGACTATACACCGCTGCTCACCTCCCTACTTCGGCCTGGCGTGGCACTTCGTCCCCTCTACCTCTCAAGGGATGAAATGGCACAATCGGCCGCTTAACTTGCACGACACAATGTCCCAAGAAGTGGACATAAAGTAGTCGTGCAGGTAGAGTCGGCGCCTGCCAAATCCCCTATCGGGCCGTGGTTTCCTCGGCCTGATAAAAGCGTTTGGCCTTTGGCGGGCTATGGCTCTTTTCTCTGCTTCTTCTGCATCACTTTCCTCTTCTTCATCTTCTCCTTTCAATATGCTACTTTGGGAGACCGATATGAGACCGTCGAGGAGGCGATGCTCGAACATACTGCCGCTGAGGATGCTTCTCGAAGAATAGGCTAGGCTCTAGCTTTAATTATATACGTACACCTTTTGCTTCTTTGTTTCTATGTAAGGACCCTCGTGGGCTTTTGTAATCATATTTAAGGACCCCTTGTGGGCTTTTGTAATCATGTGTTTATGAATATAAAGACGTTTTTCAATTTGTCTCCGATACATGCCATATTTCCCTTTATCTACGTTTGTGAAGAATCTGAGTGCTTGACCCCACCGATTGGTGCATATATCGAGCCCGGGGGCGAGTGTTTCTTCTGATTTGTGATCGATTAACACGGCTCCCCGCAGAACCCTTTGCTGTTCCCTGGACCGAGCCCGGATTGGACTGATAAACTCGGGTCGTCGAGGCCCTGACTTCGAGTTGAATAGAGGCTGCCTTTAGGCTTTCGAGAGCAGTCCCCGATTGGGGGTTTGCTCAAACCTGGGCCACCTGGAAAATTGTTTTGAACTTAGTGTAGATAGCCTTAAGGCGTTGTAGATAGATCCCGGATGAGGGTTTACCCGAGTTAGATGGTACCCCGAGGCCAAACCTATATGAGTAGAGTTTAAGCGCTTATTTTCTTCTTGAGAGAAACCCTCGAGATAGGGTACCATCTCGGGACCTGTAATGACATTGATGGCTTTCTGGAGCCAATCTTCCTCTTGGTGGAGGCCCTCGAGATTAGGTACCATCTCGGGATTTATAGCAATATTAATGGTTTACATGGGGCCTGTCTTCTTTCTGTGGGGGTCCTCGAGGTCGGGAACCACCTCGGGACTTGCAATGGTGCCAATGGATTTTTGGAGCCTAACTCTTTTTGATGGAGGTCCTCGAGGTCGGGTACCACCTCGGGACTTGCAATGGTGCTAACGGCTTCCTGGAGCCTAACTTCTTTTTGATGGAGGTCCTCGAGGTCGGGTACCACCTCGGGACTTGCAATGGTGCCAACGGCTTCCTGGAGCCTAACTTCTTTTTGATGGAGGTCCTCGAGGTTGGGTACCACCTCGGGACTTGCAATGGTGCCAATGGCTTCCTGGAGCCTAACTTTATTTTGATGGAGGTCCTCGAGGTCGGGTACCACCTCGGGACTTGGTTGACGCAGGGTTTTCGACCTTGAAGCGTTGTATGGCGACGTCGAGCGTAGGATATGGTTACGAAACGATCGAGGCGACTCTGCCGGTGTATCTTTCAACAGCGATAAAAGCTTTAGCCAATATTTCTAGTCGGCCTTTGGGGTAGGCAGGTGGTCGCCGCTTTTCCCATATATAGGGTTGTCGTCTCCTTTTTGGAGATTCCGCTATTCTGAGCAGTTATCCCCTCTCATAGAGTTCTCCTTTCTTGTGCCAATTTTCCTTTCACTCAAAGCTTTCTCCCAAGTCTTCATTTCCCCTTCCTTCGTTTTACTATAGCCATGGCTGCTATGCTCGAATCCGCTCAGCAAGGAGAAAAGAGATCTGCCTCTAGGCTCTTTGCTTCGGGAGGGAATCTCTCGCCAGGAAAGACTCCCAACATCCGAGGTTATCGGGATCATGCCTCGAAGTTCATTCCTTTAATAGGAGAGGAGCATCTCGAATCAGTGAGGAGAGACTGTAAGTGGGGGGAGAAGGCAGTTTCGCGTGTACTTTCCCCGGGAGAGAGCGTTATGGATCACGCTAAGGGTTTTTTGATCGTGTATACGTACCCCTTCAAGCTAGGTCCCCCTGATAGGATTGTGCTTGATTGCTATCGGAAATACCGGGTCACCTTGGCACAGATTCATCCGTCATTTTGGTGGATAGTATTGATGATGAGGTTCTTTGCGGAGAAGGCAGGGCTTGAATTCACGCTCAGTCATCTTATCAGGCTGTACCGACCTTTTCAACATCGAAGTCTGCTAACCTTACGATGCCGGTCGGCGACGCCTATCGTTATTGACGATGAAGAAGACGGAGATCGGGAGTGGATGAGTCAATTCGTTCGAGTACGGACTGTTGATACTATCCCTGTGGAGTTTATGCCATTCCCTAAGGAATGGAATCATACCCGTAAGTTGTACACTCGCGCCTTCGCAGTTTTTTAATTATGGCGAAGGAGTATTCCGTAAGTGTACCCTCTTTCCCTCTTCTGCAGCAATTTCATGGATGCCGTACGAGGTCCCTGATCTGCCAAATTGGGCTCGGGAGTTGGCGGCCCACTCGACCTACGATGAGCGTAGGTGGCGAGCTTTGTCTAGGGGCAGATGGGAGGCAAAACATCATGGTATGTGTTGTGCGATCCGTTCCCTTCCTTTTTTTGGTGGGAAAAGCACTTTCTCTTCATGCGCACTAACCCTGCTATTGTAGGCATCGGGGAGCCTTCTGAGACGGGGCCGTGCCCCTTTGGAGAGGGAGAAGGATTTCTAGCTTCTGGGCTAAAGAATGATAACAATAAGGAAGAGATACCTTTGTAGGGCGACGATGCTCAAAGCAAGGTGAACCTGGACCGGGGGCCCAGAGTGGAAGTACTGGCTGAGCCTGCCGCGTCCGTAATTTTTGGCTTTGGAAAGGCGGTTTCTCCTCCGCTGTCGTTCTCTTTCTCCGTCGGAGGTACTTCGAGGGATACTCGAAACCCGGGATCATATACACCGAGCGATCGCGTCCCGACCGGGGTGGCTCTTTCGGAGCTGAGGGGGACAGGCTAGCAGAAGTGCACTCGACCTTCGAGGAAGCCCAGCGGCTTCACTTTGCGGTAAGTTTTGGCACAGGCCTTTTGAGTTTCGTACCTTCCCTTCTTTACTGAGTTTTCCTTTGCAGGCCTTTGACAAACTTAAGTCCGAGCTACTTTGTCGTGAGGCCAGGCTGCGGAAAGCTCTGGATGAGGAGAAATCCCTTAGGCTCCTTTGCGATGAAAAGGAATTTGAGCTGGCACGCTTATGGTATGAGGCGAGTTGGAGCTTGAATTATGAGACCTATTTGAAGGAGCAGGTAGTTTTTGTTCCGAGGGAGTGTGTGTTCTTTCTTCTAGCTCCTGAGGCTAACGTTTTGTTTCTTTCCAGTTGCAAAAGAAGACGGAGGACCTGGAGCGCCTTCGGAACGAAGCCGGCCGAGCCAAGCGCGAGTATGATGAGTTAAAGGTTCAGGCGTAGGTTCAGGCTTCTGTGGGGAAGGGTGCTCTGACTAAAGCCTCTGCCTTTGAGGTTCAACTTCGCTTAGTTCGTGACAATAGCTCGGTTCGAGCAGATATGATTACGAAGCTCGAGTCTGAGCTTTTGAAGATAAAGGCCGAGATTGTGGATGCACGGGCTGAAGCCGTAATGAGCCGAACCACAGTTGACCAGAAAGTGGCGGTTTATTTGAAGGATGCTGCCGATGCTCAAGCTGAAGTGAGAAAGGTTCTCGACCGCGAGGACAAGAGCAAGGAATATGCTCGGTGCAGACGAACGTGACGCTAAGGCGTTCCTGTCCGATGCCGAGGGTAGCGAGGATGAGGCCGATGGGCCATAGTCCCCAAGGGGGACGTAGATTTCACTTTCTGATTCTGTACATAGTACTATCAAAGCACGTTTATAAATGGAGCTTGTATTTTTTCGCATGTATGTATAAAGAGGAGACCTCACAGTTTTGTTTGTCCTGCATTTCTTTTTGCCTTGATTTTATCCAGATGAATTGGTCTTTGAGTTGAGAGGAATCCTTAGATTCGTGGTATGGCCCTGGGGCTCATTAGGCTGGCCCGTAGGCTCTTACGTGTCTGGTCGATGCGACCTTTTAGTATAAGCCGACGACAGTGGATCTTACGCATTGCTCTTGGGCATATTTTAGTTGACTGTTTTGGGTTCAGTCTCCGAGTCGGGTTTCGACTCGAGCTCATTCGACCCTCAAATTTTTGCATTTGGAGCTGGCGACAGTGGCTCTTACGCTTTGGGTCAATGCGACCTTTTATGTGGGCTGGCGACAATGGCTCTTACGCCTTGGGTCATTACGACCTTTTATGTGGGCTGGCGACAATGGCTTTTACGCCTTGGGTCAGTGCGACCTTTTTTGTGGGCTGGCGACAATGGCTCTTACTCCTTGGGTCAGTGCGACCTTTTATGTAGGCTTTATTTTTTCCCTTGATAAGGATTTTTTGAAAGTGTTTTCCTGACTCATCGACGGTTTAATGAAAAACCTCGATTGCGAGTCATTATATGGCGATGATCGAGCACCTCGGGAGGTTTGGCTCGGATGCTGAGTATCTCGAAGCCGGTATTTAGGAGCTGACATGGTCAAAGCTCTTTTGCCTATGTCGAGGGTAGCCTATTTAACCGGTTCTTTTCGAAGTAGATTCGAAGTAATTGAAGGCCTGTGATTTTGTAGCGACGGTCGAGCGTCCCCGAATCGCGTTAGTTTGGCTGGTACAGCCTTGTGACTGTAGTCATTTGTGTTTGGCCGGAGCCATTTAGTCCCGAGTGGAGTAGTTTTGGCGTCTATATCGAGGGTATGCATTTTAGCGGTCTTACAAGTTCGATATATAGCCTTAACTTTGAGATCGGGTTTATGACTTTAGTAAGGTCTTACAAGTTTTACATGCCTTTGAGGTCTTACAGTTTGGATACTTGGTACAAGTACGGTTCATGCCTTCTTAAGGTCTTACAGATTTTGCCGCTTGGTACAAGCGTGGTTCATGCCTTGCTTGAGGTCTTACAGATATTTCCACTTGGTACAAGTGTGGTTCATGCCTTGCTTGAGGTCTTACAGATATTGTTGTTGCCTTATACAGGTCTTACGAAACCGAGGCTGCCCATTTGGGGTCTTATGGCCTCTGATTTTTGACAAGTCGATGGAGATGGCGATTGACGGCAGTCCCCTAGTTGTCGAGGATTTCTCGGCTCGGGAGCCATTGCGATGGAGATGGCGATTGACGGTAGTCCCCGAGTTATCGAGGATTTCTCGACCTGGAGCCATTGTGATGGAGATGGCGATTGACGGCAGTCCCCGAGTTGTCGAGGATTTCTCCGCTCGGGAGCCATTGCGATGGAGATGGCGATTAACGGCAGTCCCCAAGTTATCGAGGATTTCTCGACTCGGGAGCCATTGCAATGGAGATGGCGATTGATGGCAGTCCCCGAGTTATCGAGGATTTCTCGGCTCGGGAGCCATTTTTGCAAAAATACCGAGTCTCTTTTGAAGAGTGAAATGCTTTGATGGAAAGTATTCTTCGATTACTTTGTACAAGTACACATGTTTTTGCTGTCAGGGGCCTGATTATTCTATGCGGACACGGTTCATTCGACCATTTGGCCCGGTACATCATTTTCCTACCGAGACCCCATTCGGCGTATATTGGCTTCTCCGAGTAGGTGACCCTCCGGGGGGGGGGGAGGTGTATCTACAGTATTCGTA
>NW_017674411.1:66779-97582 GCF_001879085.1 Nicotiana attenuata
CCCCCGGGGGGGGGGGGGGATGCAACTCAGTATTCGAGGTTGATTTCATAAGAAGCCTTGAATACTTCGTTGAGTCTTCCTTAGGTAGCATATGGATGTTGCCTCGTTAAAAACCTTGCTGATAAAACCCTTTTTGGGATAAAAACCCGGTCGAAGGAAAAGAGTGCAACGCATGCTTTTGAAACCTAAGGCCTTCGAGATGGAGAGTTCTTTGGCCGTTTCAATTGAATACCTGCACTCAGGTCAGTGTAGAATGTAATTAAAAGAGAAAGGAGACGGTCATACCTTAGTGTATAATGTGCTGGCGATGTTTCGATCGTTTGTCATGAGGACGCGGTATGGTCCTTTGCTTCGTTTGGTTCGGACTTAGCCGAGGGCGTAATTTGCTATCGCTATTTTACTGTTCGATAATCGTTTGGCTCCTTCGAGGGTGGAGGCACTGGTGTCGGTGTTACATCGTGTACTGCGAACATTTCCCTTGCCGCATGCTGTTCCCCGTAGACGGTTTTGATCCCCTCTTTTGTCGGGAATTTCATCATTTGATGGAGGGTGGACGGTACCACTCTCATGCAGTGTATCCATGGCCTTCCGAGCAAGGCGTTATACATCATGTCTACTTCGATGACATGGAATTTGGCATTTTGGGTTGTGCCGGCCACGTTGACTGGGAGGGTGATTTCCCCTTTTAATGTTTTGCTCGCCATGTTGAATCCGTTGAGGACTCGTGAGGCGGGCACGATTTGGTCGAGAAACCCGAGCTGCTCTACCACTCTTGACCTGATAATGTTGGCCGAGCTACCCGGATCCACGAGTACACGTTTAATTTGAAATTTATTTACAAGGAAAGAGATTACCAGTGCGTCGTTGTGAGGTTGAGACAAGGCCTCGATGTCCTCGTCGCTGAGTGTGAGGGCGTCCTCGGGTATGTAACCCCGAGTTCGTTTTTCTCTGGTGATGGATATTTTCGTTCTTCTGATTGTGGGTTCCTGTGGTTTGTCGATGCCTCCCAGGATCATGTGAATGAAATGATGTGGCTCATTTGTCTCATTATTCTTTGTCGTCTCTCTTTCCCGAAACTGGTTTTTGGCCCGATCACTGAGGAATTCTCGGAGGTGACCTTTGCTTAGTAGTCGGGCTACTTCTTCCCGGAGCTGGTGGCAATCTTCGGTTCTGTGGCCGTGCGTGTTGTGAAATTCACATACTAAGTTATGATTTCTTTGTGAAGGATCTGATTGTACGGGCCTGGGCCACCTGGCATCTCTGATTTTACTGATGGCAAACACGATGTCTGACACGTCGACGTTGAAGTTGTACTCTGATAAGCGAGGTGCCTCCGTTGGCCCTGTGTGCCTATCAAATCCGGATCTGTTGACGAGTCCTCGAGGATTCTGTCCTCGATCCATCCTTCGGTCGTTGCGGGGTATGTTGTGCCTCGAGGAATTTCTCCCGTCTTCGATGTATGGCTGGTACCTTTCTTTGTTTGGTTTTGGATCCTTTTCCAGAAGCCTGCTTGGGTATACCGAGCCCGAGGGGGCCCCCAGTTGGTCGTCCTCGACCCTGATTTTTGACTGGTATCGGTTGTGAACGTTTGACCAGGTCACGGCGGGATATTCAATCAGATTTTGCTTTAGCTGCTTCGAAGCTACTGAGCTTCGTTCATTCAGACCTTGAGTGAAGGCCTGCACTGCCCAGTCGTCAGAGACTGGTGGTAGTTCCATCCGTTCCATTTGAAAGCGAGATACGAACTCTCGCAGCATTTCATTCTCCCTCTGCTTGATCTTGAAGACGTCAGATTTCCTTGTTGCTACTTTGATGGCACCAGCATGTGCCTTAATGAAAGAATCAGCCAGCATGGCAAATGAATCTATTGAGTTTGGGGCCGGGTTGTGATACCACATCATTGCCCCTTTAGAAAGCGTTTCCCCGAACTTCTTCAACAGAACGGACTCGATCTCATCGTCCCTCAGGTCGTTGCCTTTTACCGCACAGGTGTAAGCAGTAACGTGCTCATTGGGATCTGAGGTTCTGTTGTACTTCGGGAGGTCTGGCATTCTGAACTTCTTCGGAATGGGTTTCGGGGCCGCTTCCTGTAGGAATGGCTTTTGCACGAACTTCTTTGAATCCACACCTTTCAGGATCGGGGGTGCTCCCGGAATCTGGTCGACCCTGGAATTGTAGGTCTCGACCTTTTTATCATTGGCCTCTATCTTCTTCTCGCCCGATTCGATCCTCCTCGTGAGGTCCTCGAGCATCTTTAAGATGGCGGGGTCGGCTGCAGACCCGTTGTTGCTTGATCTCTCTGGTACCTGCTCGGTTGGGGGAGCCGTCCCCAGTGCTACCGTGCTAAGAGTCTTCTGGTGACTTTGCAGCTGAGCAATAGCCAGCTGTTGTGCCTGCAACATTTCAAAAATAATATGAAGGCTAACCTCCCGTTCTTCCCTAGCTGGGGTTTTCTGGGCTTCTTGTTGGTCGCCTTGGTGCATGCTCCTGTTAGTATGGGAGCTTATATCAACGTGATGGGCGTCGCACGAGACCGCGTCCACGGGAATTGGCTCTGGAACATCCACACCATTTTCTCCATGGTTCTCAAGATTGTTGTTTACTGAATCGGACATTTTGACCTGAAATCAAAGATCTTGGGCAAGAAAAAGTGTGAAAAATAACTTGCGTTTGTGTAGTGAAACTAGCAAGAAAATAATCACTATTATTTATAGCCCCACGGTGGGCGCCAAACTGTTTACCGTGAAAATAGTAATAACAATTAAATTTGATTATGTGAGGTTCTAAAAATACGTGATCTATTTTTATGCTAGTTGTTAAGCAGTTGATGCTATATGAAAGACTTAGAAACGAGACTAGAGCTTAAGAGCAGGGTGACGACCAAACCGAATGACTAATGGTCGGAGCCTCGAGCTGGCTCATTCGAGGACCTCGGGGTCGAGTCCGATGCTCGGTTGGGAGCTATCGAGGGTAGTCGATGGGTGACTAACAATTATAATAGAATCAATGATGGCTCTTTATGTCCAATAATAAGCAATAAATAAAGAACAATGGATAGAACACAATAAATGTAAATAATAAACGAAGTAATGAACTCAAGAGAATGTGTTAGAGAGCAAAGAGAATGTTCTTGTATATTTTTGTATGGAGCAACAGATGTTTACAAAATGACAAGGATACCCTTTATATATGAAGAGGGGTCCCAGCACAGTACAAGATACATTAATTACAAAGATATGGGGCAGGTATAGCCACCTAATGCCTTGATTCATTTTCAGACTAGTCCACTAGGCTTTGTCACCTCTAGTCACGTGCCTTGGGAACGCCACCTTGAGTCGCCGAGCCCGGTGATTCACATTGTCCCGGGGCCAGTCATTACTCACAACGTCTCGAAGTCGACCGTCGAGGATTCTCGGAGTCGAACATTGGAAGCCCTTGAGATGTTGTGATGTTCGTGAAATCGGGCCATCCATTTCTACTGTATACAAACATAATAACATATTTTAACTAAGCAATGAACCTATAGGAAGGATTTCTACACATTTCGATGCAAGTATAAGATAAAAATCCCTTTCCCGATGTCACTAATACCCCAAAAAATATTATTACAAGAATTATTATAGACCCAGAATGAATAAAAAAATTACAAAGTAGAATAGCTATAGGGAGTGTACAGTAGGCCCAAAAGTGCACCTGGCCAGGCCAAGCCTTCATTCTCATAATTCACAACAACCTCAAAATTACATATTCATGGATATAAGGCGGCCAAGACTTGAGGGATTCCCCGGTGGTCTTAAAACAGAACTGAGCATATAGAACCAAGACCCCAGTGTTTTAGAGTTCCAAAGGGCCTTAAGAAACCAGGGCAGTGCTCACACTAGGGAGGTTAATAGAGATAATTCAGAGGAGGAATTAGGGACCAAGTCCTAGTGTGTAAGAGTTCACAAGGGCCTCAAATGGACCCCGAGCAGTGCTCACACTAGGGAGGTCAAAGGACAGAACCTAAGTAGCCTTGGCTTTCAGCCGGCTAAGAATGGGATTCAAAGAACTTAGGTGACAGGTGAAAGAAAGGATTGGAATTGAAAAATAGGAACTGAAGGGTTTTAACAGACACAACCAAATTGAACAAACCAGTCAGACAGTTGATTAAATCACAGAACTAAAAGAACAAGCTTAATGCAAACTGAGAAAACAGGTTCAACACTTAGCATAGAAACAGTCACATGCTGAAAAATGTTAAGGAAAGAACATGTTTGCAGGCTTGACAAGGATTATTATACACAGATGCACATTACTAGACAGGTTCAAACATGGTTGGAAATTATGCTAAGTATATAAGAAACAAGGCAACATTGTGATAAACCAAGTGATCACAGAAAGAACAGGGCATCATGTTAGCAAAGGGGCAGGATCACAGACACATAACATATGCCAGAACATTTCTGCAGAGATTCTGCACAGATTGAAAGGTAAACTCATATCAAATAGCAGATAGGCATTCAAGCATTGTAATAGAGGTCTAATTAACAGAAGATGATTCAGTTTGTGCCAAAGTTTTTGCCTAACACCTCAAAGTAACAATTCAAAACATGCTGAGATAACTGTTCTAAATCACAAGCAAATACTAAAGGGGTATGGGATCAAGTGAGCATGTTGAGTGACATAATGATAGAGTGGCAAATTATGACTAACACTGAAAGTCTTAACACAGATTACTACAGGGATTCAGGGGGTAGGTGAATAAACATGTTCATAGGCATTCAAGAGTCAATACACTAACTGAATAGGCCCTAAAGAAGATTCAGATTATCCAATTAGGCATAGATAATCCAAGATGTAGTTGCATTAAGAGTAATTAGGTGCAGAAGTCAATAGAGTGATGCTTAAAATTAAACCAGGAACGTATTAAGCTAGGGATTCGGCGGTAAGAACACATAGAGATTATAGGCATATAAGGATAAAATTGCGAAAGTCAAGTAACTCACCAGTTAAACGAAAAATGCAAGAAAAGAACAAAACCCACAGTGTTCTGAACGTCAATGAGAAGCAAAACCCAGAATTTAATGTCCTTGGCTTTCACACAACCAAAACCAAAGTATAGAACAAAAATAACAGAGTAAAGTTTTAGATCTAGTGAGGTTATAGTGATTCCAAAGTCTGTCTAAAGGGAATGGGGGAAGGGGCTTATACAGTGGTAGAAATTAGCACATAAACATGGAAAATCATCAGTCAAACACTAGAAAGGAAAGCAGTTGAAATAGGAAAGGAAAAGAGGAAATTTCAGAACCCTAATTTAGGGCAAAGTACACAAATCGACAAAAATAAAAAGGTAAAAATCACATGTTGCATAGAACATAGACAGAAATACTATTCAAAACCAAAGAATCGAGCCAGATTTGGTTTGATTTAAAAGGATCTAAAACCCTAATTTAGGGTAAGTAAGAATCTTAAAGATACACAGAGATTCATACCATAAAAGAACAAGAACGAACACAAACAGAAAAGGTCAAAGAACTGAACCAGTTTTTGGTTTGAAATTAAAGAGATCCGCTTGCCATGTTTATGCAAGCAACTAGGTAACACCATAAACGAGTAACCAGTAGTGAAAGGAGGTAAATAAGGAAAGAGAATCTATGGAGGATTCCGTTTCGGGGCCGGATTTGGAGGGTTTAAGAAAGACGGTGGCTAGGGTTCGTGAGAGATGAGAGACGAGAGGGTTAAAGGGAGGCGGGGGTTGGAGAGTGATTTAGGGTTAAGTTAAAAAGGGTAGGGATAATATGGGCCGTTGATCTCAGAGATGAACGACCACGATTAGTTAGGGGTTTTGGGTCGGGTTAGTTTAACCAGTTGGGCTGGGGTTATTTGATTTGGGCTCAGGAGCTATTGGGCTGGTGTAAAGGTGTTGGGCTAGTGTATTGGGTAGTTTTAGGTCCGAAAATAGGAGGAATTTAGGGATAGTTTTTAAATACCCAATATTTAATAAATAAATAATTTATAAGAGTAATTAATAAATATCAAAAATATCATTTGTGCACTAAAATGATCAAAAGTAATTACTTAACATTATAAAATTGTAAAAAGTCATTTTTTGCATAAATAATCTAATTATACATGCATATGGGCTATTATTCTAAAAATGTGCAATTTAGCCTTAAAAAATATAAATGTAATTATAAAAATGCACTGAAAAATATTTAAATATTATGCTGGAATAAATGGTAAGTTAAGATGATTAAATCATCATAAAAATAATTTGAAGGGTAATTATTGGATATTTATATAATAATATGCAGAAACAAATTGATTTAAAGCCTTTAAAAATTGTAAAAAATTATAAAAATACTTGTATGTGCTCATAAATCAAAATGATGATGTATATGCGCTATATTGGAAGTGTGTGTGTATATATATATATATATATATATATATATATATATATATATATATATATATGAGGGAAAAATTGGGTATCAACAGCTGCCCCTCTTTACCCGGGAAGGATGAAAGAGTTATCGGGTAACGAAATAATGACCGATTTTGACCGAATGGAATGATTTTGAAAATATAGGCCGAACCCTAGTTTCTGAGTTGCCTACATATTCCAGGTTTTACAGGAATCAGGCCATGTATAGTTCTGGAACCAACGTCGAACGAAATCGATGGAGTTGTTATAGGAATGGTTGTACGTTTCGGAAGAGGTTCTTTTGGAAAGGATAGTATCGGATGGGTTTATGCGGCATTATGAATGTGAATCTAAAATGTTGCGGATATATCACTGAACAAATATCTGAACGGTCGTAGAATGAAACGCGGGGATTGATGGTGGTCGGTTATGTTCGAAATAATTGCAGGATGTGAATGCTATGAACGGAAACCGGAGCGAAGGTTGCTCCCGTTTGAAGAACGGTTACCTCATGAATTACTTGCAAAACATAAGAAAAGATGCATGCAAAGTATATATGGGTTATTATGAGAATGTAAACATGATGCAAATTCCCTTTGGACCATGAAGACTATCTTCGGACGGTGAGGATGATGTCCTTAGACCATGACGTCCCGGGCCATGAATCATGTGATAAGGGATTCGCAGGCCATGAAATGATGTTCGCGGGCCATGAAAATGATGCCTTCGGACTATAACGCCCTTGGACAAAATGGCGATGTTTCAGCCCATGAAATGCAGAGACATGATGCTGAATCATATAAGCGAAACAAGACAACGCTTATTCTTGCACAAGATTGGGACAGAGCTTAGCCCTGGTAAGGTAAAATAGTGCTAGATTTCAAGTGGCGTAGCATTCGGTATTAGATAAGGAAAGGCAAAGCTTAGCCTCATGCAGTCGGGGAGGCAATGTTGAGCCTCATGCAAGAAAGGGAGACAATGCTTAGTCTCATGCAATGGAAGGTGGTGCTTAGCCTTATGCAGTTAGGGAGGCAATGCTTAGCCTCATGCAAAGAGGATACAGGGCTTAGTCTCATGCGATGGAAGGCAGTGCATAGCCTTATGCAAAAAAGGGAGGCAATGCTTAGCCTTATGCAAAATGGATACAATACTTAGTCTCATGCAATTGAAGGCAGTGCTTAGCCTTATGCAATTTTAGGGAGGTAGGGCTTAGCCTCATGCAAGAAAGGGAGACAGGGCTTAGTCTCATGCAGGGGAAGGCAGTGCTTAGTCTTATGCAAATAGGGAGGCAATGCTTAGTCTCATGCAAAATGGAGACAATGCTTAGTCTCATGCAATTGAAGGCAGTGCTTAGCCTTATGCAATTTTAGGGAGGCAGGGCTTAGCCTCATGCAAGAAAGGGAGACAGGGCTTAGTCTCATGCAGGGGAAGGCAGTGCTTAGCTTTATGCAAATAGGGAGGCAATGCTTAACCTCATGCAAAATGGAGACAATGCTTAGTCTCATGCGATGGAAGGTAGTGCTTAGCCTTATGCAAATAGGGAGGCAATGCTTAGCCTCATGCAAAATAGAGGCAATGCTTAGCCTCATGCAAAGAAAGGATAATGAGTGATAGCGGAGAATTTCTTAGCTGGAGATATATTTGTGTTTGGTAGCTTTGTCATCATGAAGATAGTGATTTTGATGTGTGTACGTATTTGCAAATATTCCTTGTTCCCGCATCCAAAGAAAAGTTGTGAGTTTTGCGGGGAAGGTTGGTTCGTGCCTTCACCTACTCGCTTTGCTTTGTTTTGCCCTGCATCGAGATCCTGTTCCAGTTACCATGGGTAGCATCTGACTGCCATAGAAATAAAGTTTGCGAAAAGTATGCATGCATTTGATAAACATAGTTATTTTAACATAGTAGTTTGGCGATATCAAGTAAACTAAATGAACCAATGACTCGACATTTTAGAGACGTTGCGACTTCTTTGCATTAGAATTTTGAGGGTCCTCCTCAAAATTCTGCCCCAGTTTAATAAGCGATTCTTTGACTGCTCTGCATATGATGAAGTTGGCTGGACTTGTTCTGGAATTTTGACGGTCCCCCTCAAAATTCTGCCCCAGTTTCTGATCATGGGGAAAATAAAGATTTTATTAAGATGTGACCTAACCTACAGGGCTTCCTACGCATCCCCTCTTAAACGGGAATCAGGTCAAGAGTAGTTCAGTTACATCAGATGAAGAAATGTAAACAATCTAAACATAGTATCTCTTGACTGCGTCTGAATGGATAGGTTTTGGCCAAATTTCTCCGTCCATTTCTGCAAGTATGAGTGCCCCTCCTGTTAGTACTCGATGAACCATGTAGGGCCCTTGCCAATTAGGTGAAAATTTCCCTTTGGCTTCATCCTGATGTGGAAAGATTCGCTTTAGCACCAGCTGCCCTGGTAAACTGTCTGGGTTTGACCCTTTTGTTGAAAGCTCTGGACATTCTGTTATTATAAAGTTGACCATGACATATTGCATTCATTCTTTTCCCGCCAATAAGAGCTAACTGTTCTTAACGACTTCCTATCCATTCTGCATCATTGAGTTCAGCTCCTGTATAATTCTTAAGGAAGGAATTTTGACCTCGGCGAGAATGACAGCTTCTGTACCGTACACCAACATGTAGGGGGTTGCTCCGGTTGATGTGCGGACTATGGTACGATACCCCAAAAGGGCAAATGGTAATTTCTCATGCCATTGCTTGTGGTTGTATACCATTTTTCTCAATATTTTTTTGATATTCTTGTTTGCGGCCTCCACGGCTCCATTCATTTGAGGTCTGTATGCTGTGGAATTATTATGCTTGATCTTGAAGGTTTCACACATAGCTTTTATTAAATCGCTATTGAGGTTGGCGGCATTATTGGTGATGATGGGTTCTGGCACCCCGAATCGGCAAACAATATGATCCCTAACAAAATCTGCGACGACTTTCTTGGTTACAGCCTTGTAAGATGCAGCCTTAACTCATTATGTGAAGTAGTCTATGGCCACTAAATTGAAACCTGTGCCCGTTCGAAGTGGCGGGCTCGATCGAACCGATGACATCCATTCCCCAACCGGCAAAAGGCCAAGGTGCACTTGTAGCATTGAGTTCATTTGGTGGTACCCTTATCATATCTGCATGTACCTGACACTGGTGACACTTTTGGACATACCTGATGCAGTCCGTTTCCATAATCATCCAAAAGTATCCTGCTCTTAGTATCTTCTTGGCTAAAATAAAACCATACATGTATGGTCCGCAGGTTCCAGCGCGTATTTCCTCGAGCAGTTTGGAAGCTTCTTTGGCGTCAACGCACCGTAGTAATCCTAGGTCTGGAGTTCTTCTGTATAGAATTCCTCCGCTTTGGAAGAAATGATTGGATAATATTCGGAGTGTGCGTTTCTGAGTATGATTTGCATGGTCCGGGTATTCTCCTTTTGCCAAATATTCCTTGATATCGTGAAACCATGGATTTCCGTCTATTTCTTCTTCAACATGAGCGCAATAAGCTGGTTAATTATGGGTTCTCACCGGGATAGCGTCGATGAAATTCTTATCCGGATGTTGTATCATGGAAGAGAAAGTAGCCAGTGCGTCTGCGAACTCGTTATGGATTCTCGAAACATGTTTGAATTCTATCTTTGTGAACCTCTTCATCAACTCTTGTACGTGATACAAATATGGCAATATTTTGGTATTCTTGGTAGCCCACTCTCCCAGAACCTGATGTACCAGAAGATCTGAATCACCAATTACCAGTAACTCCTGGATATTCATGTCGATGGCCAAATTGAGCCCCATGATGCAAGCCTTGTATTCTGCCATATTGTTGGTGCACGGAAACCTGAGCTTCGCGAATACTGGATATGTTGACCTATCTCTAACACCAAAACTGCTCCAATACCTACTCTTTTGAAATTTGTAGCCCCGTCGAAGAACATTCTCCAGCCATCGTAAGTTTCGGTGATATCTTCTCCTACAAATGATACTTCTTCATCGAGAAAATACATTTTTAGTGGTTCGTATTCTCCTCCTGCAGGATTTTCTACGAGATGATCTGCTAAAGCATGTCCCTTGACCGCCTTCTGAGTCACATAGACGATATCAAATTCACTCAACAATATCTGCCATTTTGCTAGTTTCCCCGTAGGCATTAGTTTCTGAAAAATGCATTTTAGGGGATCCATCATTGATATGAGATATGTAGTGTAGGCACAGAAGTAGTGCCTCAATTTTGAGCTATCCATGTCAGAGCACAGCAAGTCCTTTCCAGCAGAGAATATCGTGCTTCGTAGGGTGTGAACTTCTTACTCAGATAGTATATGGCCTGCTCTTTTCTTCCCGTCTCGTCGTGTTGTCCCAAGACACAACCGAAAGCTCCATCTAGTACGGACAAATAGAGTAGCAGAGGTCTACCAGGTTCCGGCGGGACCAAGACCGGTGGTGTGGATAGGTACTCCTCGATTCTGTCAAAGGCTTTTTGACATTCTTCAGTCCATCTTGTTGCAGCATCTTTCTTCAGCATTTTGAAAATTGGCTCAAAGATCACGGTCGATTGTGCTATGAATCGGCTGATGTAATTGAGACGCCCCAAGAAGTTCATCACGTCTTTCTTTCTCTTCGGAGGTGGCAAATCTTGGATAGCTTTGACCTTTGAAGGGTCCAACTCATCCCTCGGCGACTGACAATGAAACCTAGCAATTTTCCAGCAGGGACTCCGAATGCACACTTTGTAGGATTCAGTTTTAGATTGTACCTTCGAAGCGAATTAAAGGATTTCCTTAAATCTGCTATATGGTCTGCGCTTCTTCTGGATTTGCTGATGACCTCATCCACGTATACCTCTATTTCTTTGTGAATCATGTCATGAAAAATAGTCGTCAGGGCTCTCATGTAAGTGGCTCCAGCATTCTTCACGCCAAACGGCATCATTTTATAGCAATACATCCCCCACGGAGTGATAAAGGTTGTTTTCTCGGCATCTTCCTCATCCATCCAGATCTGATGGTATCCCGCGAAGCAATTCACAAAGGATTGGAGTTCATGCTTGGCACAATTGTCGATCTGTATGTGTATATTGGGTAACGAGAAATCATTTATTGCAATATCAAATCTCTGCGACGAACATCCGAATAGGACTTTTGACGACTCTGAGCAGTTTTCAACACTCCTTAATGGTCTTAACCTTTTCCATAGCTTGATGCACGAGGTCCGATCCTATCAATTCAGCTTCCCCAATCTCAAACCACCCAATGTGAGATCTACATCTCCTACCATATAAAGCCTCGAATGGTGCAATTTGAATACTAGAATGATAATTGTTGTTGTAAGCAAATTCTATGAGTGGCAAATGGTCATCCCTGCTACCCTTGAAGTCAAGAACACAAGCACGCAACATATCCTCTAGCGTCTGAATAGTCCGCTGTGCCTGCCCGTCGGTCTGTAGATGAAATGTTGTACTAAGATTCACCTAAGTTCCCAAACCTTGCTGAAATTTCTTCCAAAAATTAGCTGTGAACTGTGCCCCTCGATCAGAAATGATAGAAACTGGAGTGCCATGCAACCTCACTATTTCCTTGAAATATAACTGAGCATACTGTTCCGCTGTGTCGGTAGATTTAACTGGCAAGAAGTGTGCTGATTTCGTTAGTCGGTCCACAATTACCCAAATTGAGTTAAACTTGCACTGAGTGCACGACAGTCCTACCACAAAGTCCATATTAATCATTTCCCACTTCCACATTGCAATTTCTATGTTCTGTGCCAACCCACCGGGCCTTTGATGTTCGGCCTTTACGTGCTGATAATTTGGACATTTTTCCACAAAGTCCGCTATATTCCTCTTCATATCGTTCCACCAGTAGACTTCCTTGAGATTATGATACAATTTTGTAGAACCTGAGTGTACAGAATACCTAGAAGTGTGAGCTTCATCCATGATTCTTTCCCGAAGACCGTCTATATTTGGAACACATAGTCGCCCTTGGTACCGTAGTGTACCATCATCCATGCCAAGAGAAAAAGTTGTGGTCTTATCTCTATGAATCCCCTCCTTCAACTGTACCAACAATGGATCGTCGTATTGCTTCTCTTTGACCTCTACCACAAGCAATGATTCAGCTCTGTTTTGCACAATTACCCCACCTTCACTAGAATCCGCAAGACGAACTCCCAAGCTATCCAACCAATGAACCTCCTTGGCCAACGGCCTTTGATGTGTCTCCAAGTGAGCCAAACTACCCATATTTCCTGCTAAGAGCATCTGCCACGACATTAGCTTTTCCCGGGTGATATAGAATATCAATGTCGTAATCTTTGAGTAACTCCAACTATTTTCTCTTCCTCAAATTCAATTCCTTCTGTTTGAAAACATATTGAAGGCTATTATGGTCCGTGACTATATCTACATAGACCCTATACAAAAATGGCGCCAAATCTTTAATTCAAATATCACTGTTGCAAGTTCTAAGTCATGTGCTGCATAGTTCTTTTCATGATTCTTGAGTTGTCTAGAGGCATAAATGATCACCTCACCATGTTGCACATTTAGTGAAACATCTTTATCACAGTTCTCTTACATAAGACCTCCTAGGAATTGAGTTCTATAATAATTTCCCTGATATGGTTACAATCTTCTGTGAATACTTGCAACTCGCTCTTCCAAATTCTCAACAAAAGACATTACTGAATGAGTTTTCTCATAGGACCTTCTGTTCCAAATGAATAACATCTGCTAGCTTGTGTACACACCTGATAACATAAACCTGCACGACATTGCATCAAATGTAAGGTAACATTATGCTCAGACTTTCCTTAGCCAACCTCTTCTCCCATTATGCGCCTTATAGAATTCAAGAAACCGCTCTACTTCCTATGCGAACATTCTCATGATCCCTCTTTACTGTTAAATACCTCCCAGAACACATATACACACTCTTTATATATATACAATTCAGGAAGATTCACTGGACCGAACAAGGCATTCTCTGAAATTTGAGATCCTTCTCAATTCTTCAACAATGACTTTTGGTTTTTCTCTTAAGTGTAAGACTTAGTCCACCTGATTATATCCTCGATAAGTAACTCACCTCATTCCCCGTATTGTAGCTACCAATGTAGTTCCCTGATATTGTTGCTTAAGAGCTACCATGTTAAACATGTCTGGTCTGTAACAAGTGTTCATCCTCTCTCGATCTGTTTCGAACCTTTCTTTTGCCCTTTGTGTAGATTGTGTTGCCTTTCCCTTTTAATCGCCCTCTGGCCTGGGCAATATATTGGTACCATCTCTACTTTGTAACTGGAATATCCATTTCCATTGCATTTTGCTCATATTGCGAAGTTGATAGCCCTATTGTGCCATACTCTTGCCTGCCTCCCATGAACTCGTAGTATCATTGTGCCTGGTTTGCTGAGTTTATCATACCACAACTTCACTACCAGTAGTCTCACTTCCCATCGTAATATGTATACATGAACTCTCTCTAGATCTTTTAGTTGATATTCATTGTCACCCAAGTCGGTTGCATTACGGTTAGTCCATTATACCTTCTATTAAAACACTTGAGCTCTAAGCGAGTCCACCATTCTGATACGAACTATTTTATGATAACCACGACCATCTCAATTTATAGATTTTCTCCCCATTTCTTCTTGCCTTATTCTTCCTAGTTAGTGAGTAGCCATGCAATCTTCCTTATGTTACGTGGTCTTTTCCCTTAGTTGGAAATTCATCCCGCTCACCTCTTAACACTTGTTAGGATAACCGTGGGAAAGTGTGTTCATCCGCGTATCACTTAACACTTCTTTGCTTGTAAGACTCTTAAGAGGCTCTACATCAAGTACAAATACTCTCTTGGGTTATTATAGCATCACATTTATTTCTCCCACTCGTTCCACCTTTCTTAACTCCATGGAACTTTGGTTAAATCGGAAATCCATGATTAACCCATTCTAAAAACTCGCAACCTTTCAAAGCATCGGACCATTGGAACTTAATCGCTTTCTGCGTCAATTTAGTCAACGGAGAGGCAAGAGTAGAGAACCCCTCCACAAACTTCCTGTAATACCCGGCTATTCCCATGAAACTGCGAATCTCTGATGGCGTTGTGGGTCTAGGCCAATTGTTCACTGTCGCAATCTTTTGAGGATCACCCATAGTTCCTTCTTTGGAGACGACATGACCCAAGAACGTGACAGATTCAAGCCAAAATTCACATTTCGAAAACTTCGCATACAACTGGTGCTGATGAAGAGTCTGCAGAACCTCCCTGAGATGATCTGCGTGATCCTCCCGACTTTGTGAATATACAAGAATATCGTCAATGAATACTATCACAAATGAGTCAAGAAAATGCTTGAAGACTCGATTCATAAGATCCATGAAAGCTGTCGGGGCATTTGTTAGCCCAAAAGACATTACCGGAAATTCAAAGTGCCATACCGGGTCCTGAAAGCTATTTTCGGAATATCCTGCTCCCTTATCTTCAATTGGTGATACCCTGAGCATAAATCAATTATGGAGAAGTACTTAGCACCCCGCAATTGATCAAACAAATCATCTATCCTTGGCAGTGGGTACTTATTTTTTATTGTGACCTTGTTGAGCTGCTGGTAGATACACATCCGCAGCGACCCATCTTTCTTTCTTACAAAGAGAACCGGTGCGCCCTAAGGTGACACACTCGGTCGGATGAAACCCTTTTTTAACAAATCCTTCAATTGTTCCTTTAACTCCTTCAATTCTGCTGGTGCCATTTGGTAAGGTGGAATAGATATAGGCTGCGTGCCTGACATCACATCAATCCTAAAATAAATCTCCCTATCTGGCGGAATCCCAGAGAGCTCATCTGGAAAGACATCCAGAAATTCATTCACAACTGGTAGAGACTCAAGCGTAGGTGCCTCAACATCGGTGTCCATGACCTGGACTAAATGGTAAATACACCATTTCTTGATCATCTTTGCAGCCTTAAGATAAGAAATAAACCTGCCCCTTGGCGCCATATTATCCCCCTTCCACTCAACAATTGGCTCATTAGGAAATTCAAGTCTCATAATTCTAGTTTGCCAATCGAGCTTAGCATAACATGAATGTAGCCAATCCATTCCCATTATTATATCAAAATCAACCATCCCCGATTCAATGAGGTCAGCTATGGTGTCCCGTCCACACACGGTGACAACACAACCTCTATAAACCTGCGCATCCATAATAGACTCACCAACCGGAGTAGATATAGAGAACGGCTCATGAAGTTGTTCCGGTTCTATCCCAAATTCCATAGCATCATAAGGGGTAACATCGGACAAATGGGAACCGCGATTAATAAGAGAATACACATCATGAGATTGGACAGTCAGTATACCTGTATAACATCTGGAGAAGCCTCTGCACTCTGGCGACCACCCATAGAATAGAAATGGCTAGGTCCTCCCGAACTCTATGAACCATCCCTAGCCGCACCACACCTTGCGGGTGCTGGAGTGCCTCGGGTTGGAGAGGGTGCTAAAGATGTAGCAGCTACTGGATCGGATGGTTGTGTTGTGCCCCTGCCCGCACCCTAGCGGGATGAACGACACTCTCTCTAGATATGGCCCATTAATCCGCACCCGTAGCATATGGGTAAGTCCATGTAGCAAATCCCCAAGTTCATCTGCCCGCACCTGGGGCATGGGGGCCTCTGCTGCTGTTGGGATCTCCCTCCTAACCGACCTTGCTAGTGGGGTCCCCTGTTGTCCTGACTGGGCCTGAAACGACTCCACTATTGCTGCTGACTATGCCTTGATAGCAGTGCACTGGCTGAAGACTGAGCAATAGACTAGGATGGCTCTGATGACCCTCCCCTAAAAGCTGATCTTCCCCCACCAAACGACTCCCTGAAGTTGCCCATGAACCGGGCCTTGCTGCTACCTTCTCGCTCCATCCTGTTCTTCAACTTACGGTTCTCTGTAGCTTGAGCAAATGCTACCATCTTCCCATAGGTCATATAAGAATTCAGGGCAGCTGTAGAAGCCTCATTAATAACCAAAGAACTAAGGCCCTGAACGAACCGGTGCACCTTGGCCTCCATAGTGGGCAACATATGAATAGCATACTTGGACAGGCGTGCGAACTCCATGTGGTACTCCCACACACTCCTGCTACCTTGCTTTAGATTCTCAAACTCATGCACGGGCTGCCTTAGTCTCAACAGGCAGGAAATGATCCATGAAGGTGTCAGAAAACTCACTCCACCTCGCCGGAGGGATCCCCTCCTCACGGAAGTCCTCCCACAACTCAAACCATGAATAGGCCACCCCTTTTAGGCGGTAAGTAGCTAACTCCACTCTCTGTATCTCAGTTGCGCGCATAACTCTTAGAGTCTTGTGCATCTCATCAATAAAATCCTGGGGGTCCTCCTCGAGATTTGCACCAAGGAACACTAGAGGATCTAACTGGAGAAACCTGTTTACCCTGGAACTAGCAGAATCCCCTTGCTGGCTGGAAGAAGTAGGTACAACATTAGATCTCTGGGCTTGGGAAGCCACTATATGAGCCAACATCTATATGGCTCCCCTAAGATCCCCATCAGAAACACTAGGACCAGAAGCTGGGGCTGGAGGTGGAACCGGAATATCGGTTGGAGGGATCGCCGTACCCTCAGCAGATGTAGGAACTGGTGTACTGGAATCAGGTAGTGCGGTAGTCGGGGGAATATCCTCACCCCTCGGGTACTCACCCGTATCATCATGTAAAGGATCAACAGCCACTCCTGGGGTGGCATTGGCTCCTTGGCCAGTTCTTGCTCTCTTCTTAGGTGCCATGTACTGAAAATTAGAGTAATACATGAGTTAGAAGAGGAACAGTCTCACTATCAGTTTTACCGCATGATCCTGAATATCAAAGAAGGGTATTATTCCTAAATGCCCAAGTAGCCTCCAACTTATAGATGTGGTAAACAACACACCGATAAGAAGGACCCTACAAGACAAGGCTCCGAGACATCCTAGGACACTATAAAACCATAGGCTCTGATACCAAGTTTGTCACGCCCCAACCTGGGGGAGCGCGACCGGCGCTCAACCGAGTGACCCCGGTGGAGCAAACCTATTAGACACTTTCTACCCAACTCACTTAAGGTTAAGAGGAGGCATGTTTTCATTAATTTAAACAATAGGAAGAACATGTAAACAATACTAAATTTTTTCATTAGTTACGTCATTGTTATGTTTCAAAACAGGCACATCCTTATGATTGAGAGAAACAAGAGTCTAAGACACAACATAAACCGTTGACCTTTCTGCACCCATATACAACCCTCATAGTGACTATGGAGCCTCTAAATAGATACAAAAGAGTACTAGAAAAGTGCCGGCAACAAGGCCCCGGCTATACCTTAAGTACAATACATAAGGGACAAAAGATGCAAAACCCCAAAACGGAATGGGGCTCACCAAGACTGCTGCGAGGAGCATGTACTGCTTACTTGACCAACACTGCCCGCTATGGAACCACCTGCATCCATTTAAGACGCATCGCCCCCGACAAAAGGGATGTTAGTACCGTTGAGTGGTACTAGTATATATAACTAAACACCATCTCACTAGAATGAACAATAATATAAGAAGGAATTAATCATAAAATCAATAAAAGCCTTAAACAATACCACAACATCAAATTAAGAATCACATAAGCTTTCAAGTAAATTTCCATAGCTTTAGATTGGGACACCTTTAATACTATTAGACCACCATCCACAATACTACAGAATTCTTACGCGGAGTCCGATCATGGTCCAATCGGCTAGGTAGTCTCATTTAAGACATCAACCATAATCACAATTTCGTTCTCAAATTCCAGTTCTAATTTCCAGCACAGTTACCACCATGTGTGCGGCATGGTGTCCGATCGCGGCCCGACCGTCTCGCCCGAGACATTCCCATTTTCTATCAATCATCTCATTTCATATTTCTTTCACGCCTTTCGGTTCATCGGCACTAGTGGCCACAATTGTTACATAATTCTTTGCACTTGGCCGCATTTCATAACTGAAGTTCTTTTCAAAGTTCCACATTATTATCATATCAACAGCAACAAGGCCTTTCATTCAATACTTTGATTACACACATGAGCAATTTAGAATCTACGGCACATAGAGGCTTTTCACATAATTTGGCATAAAAATCTTTACTCGAATTTGGCTTGAAGTCAAGGCATTTGTACCACATATTCCATATTTTTAACACATCCTCAAATGATAAGATAATCATGATGAAAGCACTGGAACACATATTGCACACATATTTCTCAACACAAGCACATTCGGGATAGCAATTCCTATAACGATCAATGGAACTTACACCGATTGCACGAACACATGGGGTTCGATTCTAAGAGGAGGAGGTTTTAGCCATACATACCTTGCTTGAGCTTCCCTTAAATTACTACAACGTTCCGGAAATTCTAGCAATCCAAATCTATTTCGTGAAATAACAAAATTGAACACAAATTAGGAAGATATTCATGGTCTCAGCTCATTTGAGCATATTATCAAATACTAGAAGTGCAATTTTGATTACAAGGTTTTTCCATAAGATTTCCTTCACTTCACAACCTAATCTTTACCCATTTTAGCTCAACAATCTTCCCACAAACCTTATTGGTACATGCATGTATAAATAATACTCTGACACCCAAGAATCATACTCCCAATCAAGAACTTGAGGGATTCCTTGTTGGATTTCAAGGCTTCAGCAAGATTTTGATGAACAATTAGCTTAGGGATTTCTCCTCTCACTCTAGGGCACTTCCTCTCTTTAAAAATGGTCCCTTGCGTCTATTTAATGAGATAGGGTCGGGTTATAAAGATAGAAGATTGGACCCTCCAAATTTTGGACGAAGCTACAGACCAGGCTAGGCACGCTCTGTAGCGAGCTATAGACCAGGCTTCGCGAGGGATATAGCACGGTCTAGCATGCTACAGACCTGGCCTCGCGAGGGATATATCACGGTCTAGCGCGCTACAAGCTGGGCGATGCGAGATTGAAAATTTCAACTTCCCAACGCACTGTTTAACCCAAAAACTCCGAAAATACATATTAGACTACCTAGGCACCACAAAACCTTAAATTACCTAGCGAAATTTTCCGGGGCCTTACAATCAAAGTCCCCTTCACTATCCCCATTTTGTTCTTCAGACTCAGATCTCATCTCAGGCACCATCACAGACAGAGGCTCAATATAGAAATGAGGGGAGGGCGCAAGTTTAGTACTGACCTGGAGTTCTTGAGAGGAACCTAGATTTGGATCCTCCGAAGAGGGATCAGGTCCTCCAGCAGGTTCCCCAGTAGCACTGTCCTGTACCGATGGTTCAACAGGCACAAGCTCCCTACCTTCTACCAAGGTCTCAGACTTTTCCCCTTGAGGCTCAGACCCATCTTCACCTCCGTCGATAATAGCCCCTTCACCAACTATGGATATTATGTTTTCTATTGCTTCTTTCTATTGTAAATCCATGGAAAACGTAGGAGAATGAGAAGTGTTACCTCTGCACTCAAGATTGGGAACTGCCTTTGTGGAGTCAGCATTCTCAGAACCATCAATTTGGTCTGTATTTGAGCCTTCTTCCATGGGAAGACTGGATATTTCCTAATTTTCCTCTTTGTCAACTGTACCCTCTTCACCCAGTTTTTTCGATGAGGCAGGAGGTGAGCTCGTAGCCACAAAACTTTTAGGAGTCGAGATTTTGCGGCTCCTATGAGAACCAGAACTCGATTGGGTAGGAAAGGAGACTGAGTGTGAGGGTGACTCTACCATAGGGTTTTGGCAAGTAGTGGTGTTGAGTGAGGTGTCTAACATCAGTGTTTTAACTAGTGAGGACTCAATAGGGGTGGTACTTGGAACACTTGAGGTTTCATGATTTTCAGCCATGGTGAGAAGTGATGAGTTGAAGATGAGGGATTGGTAGTCAGAAAAGAGAAAGAAGAAGGAAAAATTTTGAAGTTTGATGTGAGGAGTTGTGACAGTGATGGATGTATTTAAGATGGATGAGGGACCAGTTAAGAAAGGGCGGTAGTTTTAAGAGTCGCGTCGATTACCAACGGGTGAGACGTTTGGGTTCAAAAGACGCAATGAAAAGAAACTGATACACTGATGATGTGGTAGTTTTTTTAACCGTTCAAAATTGTGCATGAGAGAATGGAGAAACTACTAACATGTGTCAGGAGAACCAGGTTCCCTGACGAATCTTGCACCTGTAAGCTTTGCCCTTTTTATCAGTGTACACTTCGTCAACTACTTATTTTCTTAGTGATCATCATGTGTGTCTACCTATAACGGTATAGAGATGAGTTAGACTTTACCAGAAAACACTTTTTACCTAATTTTACCTAGACATTTCTTTCATATCCAATCATTGATGGACTAGGTTCTCAGTTGGGTTTATCAACCCCAGTGCCAGCGATGTCTTTCAGAATGTTCTCTGCTTAAGGCCTTGGTGAATATATCTGCAATTTCATCTTTTGTACTGCAAAATTTCATGTAGATGAACCCCTTTTCAACATTGTCTCTGAGGAAGCGATGGCACACATCAATGTGCTTGGTTCTCTTATGTTAGACTAGATTTTTGGCCATATTGAGTGCACTTGTATTGTCGCACATGAGGGGCACAGAGTCAGAGAACACTCTAAAGTCTTCCAACTACTGATCCATAACAGTTGAGCACAGCAAGAAGCAACTGCATATCCACAAGTACCCCATGATATTACACAAGAACCCAGGAAATGTGCCATTTCAGACGTGCTTTTCCTATCCACAAGATATCCTGCATAATTAGCATCAGCATATCCAACAAGATCAAAGTTGTCTCCTGAGGGATATTAGAGAACCAGGTCCTGTGTTCCTTTGAGATATCTCATTATTCTCTTGGCAGCCTTCAGATGAGATTCCTTTGTATCAGATTGAAACCTTGCACAGAGACCCACGTTGAACACAATGTCTGTTCTGCTTGCAGTAAGATACAAGAGTAACTCTACGATCCCTCTATACATGGTCTAATTTACAGGGGAACCAGGTTCATCCATGTCTAGACGAGTAGTTGTGGCAATAGGAGTGTCAATAACTTTTGATGCTTCCATGTCAAACCTTTTCAGCAGCTCCTTGATGTACTTCTGCTGACTTACCAATGTTCCCTTTTGAGATTGCATTACTTGAAGTCCCAGGAATAAATGTAATTCTCCCATCATACTCATCTCAAACTCACTCCCCATGAGTTTTGCAAACTCTTCACAAATAGAGTCAGTTGTGGCTCCAAAAATGATATCATCAACATAAACTTGCACAATGAGCAGGTTCCTCCCTCGTTTCTTCAGAAAAAGAGTGTTATCAATTTTCCCTCTTGTAAAGCCATTTTCTAGAAGGAATTTTGACAACCTTTCATACCAAGCCAGGGGAGCCTGCTTTACCCCATACAGTGCCTTGTCCAGTTTGAACACATGCTCAGGATGCTCGTAATTCTCAAATCCGGGTGGTTGCTTGACATAAACTTCTTATTTTAGGAAGCCATTCAGAAATGCACTTTTGGCATCCATTTGGAACAGTGTGAACTCCATATGTGATGCAAATGCAATAAGGATTCTGATAGCTTCCATTTGAGCGACTGGAGCAAAAGTTTCATCATAGACAATCCCTTCTTCCTGATTGTAGCCTTGAACTACCAGCCTTGCCTTTTTTCTTGTTGTGTTTCCAAACTCATCAAGTTTGTTCTTGAATACCCACTTGGTTCCTATAATAGTTCGATCTGCAGGTCGAGGAACCAGGTGCCATACGTTGTTCCTTTCAAATTGATGCAGCTCCTCTTGCATGGCATTGATCCAGTCTGCATCTTTATATGCTTTTTTGATATATTTGGGCTCTATTTGAGAAAGGAAGGCTAAGAAGGCAAGTGAGTTTCTAGCTTTTTACCTGGTTTGAATTCCTGAGTCGAGAGGAATGATGATGTTACCAAGGGGGTGTGAACTTTTATGTTTCCAGTTAGACACCTGAACCTCGTTGTGAGAAGGTCCAGGTATTTCTCCCTATAAGCCTTGATTGCTTCTCGTCTCAGCTGTGTGGGGTTCCTTGAACAACATCGACAACTCTGTTTTCAGCTTCAGTTGTTGTGATTGAGGGACCAGGTTCCTCTCCATCAGTTGAAGATATGGTTATACCATTCTCATTTGATTCCTCAATGTGGCTCATCATATTAGCCTTTCTGTTTGCCATGTCAATGATTTCACCAGGGAACAGTGACTATTCTCCGTCTTGATCATTCTTATCATTCAAATCCTTCCACGTGGGTCATGAGATTCATTGAAGATCACATGAATTCTTTCCTCAACACATTGAGTTCTTTTGTTATATACTTTGTAGGCTTTGCTTTGTGATGAATAGCCTAGAAATATTCCCTCATCGCTTTTGGCATCGAATTTTCCAAGAGCTTCCTTTCCATTGTTGAGGACAAAACATATACACCCAAAAGTCCTTAGATGTGTCAGCTTGGGCTTCCTTCCATTCAGCAGTTCATATAGAGTTTTGTTCTGAAAGGACCTGATCATGCACCTGTTCACCAAGTAGCGAGCAGTATTGACAGCTTCTGCCTAGAAATTCTTTGCAATCCCACTGTCAATAAACATTGTCCTTGCCATATCTTCAAGAGTTCTATTCTTCCTCTCCATAACTCCATTTTGTTGAGGTGTTCTTGGAGCTGAAAAATTGTGAATGATACCATTTTCAGTACAGAACTAATCAAATTTGGCATTGTCGAACTCTATCACGTGATCAGACCTGATGCAGGCTACCTTATTACCCATCTTCACTTGGATCTTTTTGACAAAAGCAACGAACACTTCAAAAGTTTCATCCTTGGTTCTGAGAAACAGAGTCCAGGTGAATCTGGAGTAGTCGTCAACCATAACGAAGATGTATTTCGTTCCTCCTCTGCTTGGTACCCTCATAGGTCCACATAGATCCATGTGAAGAAGATCAAGTGTCCTTGAAGTACTGACTTCCTTTTTGGGCTTGAATGAGGATCTGACTTGCTTTCCGTTTACACATGCTTCACACACTTTGTGATCCTTGAAGCTTGACTGGAGACCACGAACCAGGTCCTTCCTGACAAATTTGTTCAGCAACGTGAAGCTTGCATGACCCAGCCTTATGTGCCATAGTTCAGCATCATCATCAACAGCATTTAGACAGCTAAGGTCACCACTCTGCAGAGACTCAAAATCAGCAACATAGATATTTTTGTATCTTTTTGCCACTAGCAAGCTGTACTTCAATACTTAGTAAGCTGTACTTCAACCCATTCACGTAATACACATTTTCGATTGAGTGAGAGAGACTTCCTTGTAAACTTTTTTATGACCGTCCCTCATTGGTGTTCCCCGGATTCCAATATCAAGAAGTGTATCCACGGCTTCTTGTACTTCGCGATCAATGATTGGACCATGCAAACTAGAAATGCTTTTTCTTGGCTAAAGAAACAGATTACTCGATCTATTTCCGTATCGCTCATGATATATATCTTAACTCTTAGATGCGAAAAATCAAATGATGAAGGGGAAATAAAATGTCAGATTGAATCACCGAAGCAGGGCTAAGACGAATAGATATGAATAACGAAATGAGGTATTACACCAAGTATTTACAAGCGGATCGAGGAATGAAGAATGTATCATTTCTTGCCATTTCCAAAGAATACACTCCCTCCTTGAAGGGCCTTAAGTGAAAGGAAATTATTTGTACTTCCAGTCATATGCTTTGAGCAGTCGCTATCCATGTACCATTGTAGGCTGCTCCCTTTCACTGTTCCCTGCACAAGAAAATTAGGAGTTAGACTTAGGAACCCAAACGAGTTTTGGTCCCTTGTAATGAGGAAAGGGGTGAATAAGGGCTCTTTTGGTCCAAGCAGGCATTATACATTTTTTATGTGAAGGACCAGGTTCCCTAGCAGTAGTTGTTTTTTCAGCAAAGACTTTGTTTTTCTATTGAGATTGGAATCTGGCCTTACAAGTTTCCTTAAAGTGCCCAATATTGCCATAGTGAGTGCAAATCCAATTGTCAGGAACAGTAACGTACTTGCTATGAGGGTTGTAAGGAGTCTTTTCCCTTTGGAACCCCATTCCCTGCCTGTTTCCCCCATTGTTGGTGTACATGGCAGTGATAGCATCAGAGGACCAGGTCCACTTAAGTGATTTTTCAAGATCACTCTTCACTTTTCCTAGTTCTTCCTGAAGTTATTTGTTTTTCTCAAGCTCAGCACACAGAATAGACTTCACTGAATGTAACTCACTTTCAAGCTTAAGGTGTGGCTCACTTGCAACTTCCTTTCCCTTGTGAGAATTTTCAAACCTACTCTCCATTTTAAGTTCCCCAATTGTTTCCTTTAGGTCAACTACTACCACTAATAGGTCATATCTCTCATGCTTAATGTTAGCAACTCTCTCAGTTAAGACTTCTTTTTCCTTTCTTACACACTCAATGGTCTCTTTTAGGTCTACCACAACAACCATTAGATCATCTCTTTCATGTTTTATATTTGAAATTTTTTCATCTAAGGCATCATTCTCTTTCTTCAGGTTCTCAATTGTTTCCTTTAAATCAACCACCACGACTACTAGGTCATCTCCAGATTGTTCTGCTTTTCCTAATTCCACAGTTAAAGCATCTTTATCATTTATAAGACTGTGATAAGTGTCAATCAACACATTTGCCAAAGACATGAGTTTTTTAGGAGAAATATATCTCATATTTCTCTAAACATCTAAAAAATTTACCTCATCATCGTCGTCATCTTCATCATCATCAAACTGAGCCATCAAGGCAATGATTGAGTCATACTCGGTTGCTTCACTTTCTACTGCCATCATCGAACTATCACCACAATCATTTTCTTCTTCAGATTCACTGGAGGAGTCTCCCCATGCAGCAAGAGCTTGCTTCACAATGTTGTCTGCAGGCATTCTTTCTCTTGAAGCATTTATCAGGAATTGGGTTCCTCTTGGCTGCTTTGTCAAAGTTGTTTTTGTACTGATCTTGCTTTAGGAGAGGGCAATCCTTGATGAAGTGTCCTGGCTTGCCACATTTATGACAGAGGTCATAATTTTTTGGCTTGCTAGAACTACCCCTTTTTGGAATGCCTCCATTCCTGCGAACCATTTTCTGGAATCTTCTTATCAAGTAAGCCATATCACCATCCTCACCACTTGAATTATTATTGTCAGTCTTGGGGACCAGGTTCATCTCCCTTTTGGGCTCTCTTCTTTCATTGTCCCTCTTCTTCTTCATTTCAAATGTTTTCATATTAGCGACAAGATCATCAATGGTTAGCTTCTGCAAGTCCTTCACCTCTGTGATAGCGTTCACTTTGCTTTCCCAGGAGCTGGGAAGGACACTGGGTATTTTCCTGACAAGTTTGTTTCTTGGAATGATATCTCCAAGAGAGTGAATCTCATTGATGATAAAGGTGAAACGAGTGTGCATGTTGTGGATGGATTCATCATCTTTCATCCTGAAAAGCTCGTATTCAGTTGTAAGCATGTCAATCATTAATTGCTTGACCTGTGTTGTTTCTTCATGAGCTGTCTAAAGAGTTTCCTAGATTTCTTTTGCTGATTGGCATGCCGATATCCTGTTATATTCATTAGGACCAATGCCACAAACAAGAATTGTTGGCCCAAGTTCAGATGAAGTTTTGAAGATTGACAAAATAAACTTAGTCATGAACCAGGTCCATTATGCGAGACAGACACAATGTTGATATACTTATACACGTGACATACGTGTGAAGATAAGTCTCAAGGGTCAGCAACAATATCTTCTAAGTTGATCGAAAAGGTTGCATAGGATAAGGAGTTGAAGTCTCATTATGTGAAGAGAACTACATCCGGATAAAGAATAAGGATTGGAGTTTGAATTGTTCTAGGACTCGAATGTGATGAAGGATCAGCAATTCGAGTTTTAATCAAACTCTGATTACTAACTCTATAAATAATAATGATTGTTCTCTTTTACAGGTAGCACACAAACGCAGAAGTGAAACTAAATTGAAGAGCAAAATAGCAAGGCTTTTTGCAAGCAATTTACGTGAGATTCAAGTGTGCAAACCTGAAGCTACTTGGACAAGATAGAAGAACCAATTCCATTGTGTCTCTTTTATTCTAGTTCAATTGTAGTAGGTGTTTTAAAATTGTACCTTTCAGCTTTCATAGAAGCAATTGTATTAGGTACTTTGAGTATTCAAGTTAGAGTTAACTTGAAAGTGTCGTAGCAGTTGAGGCTGTGTGCCACACTGGGGTTAGAGTTTAATCCTTAGGTTTACAAGAGTTTTGTAAATGCTGTTTTGGCTCAGTAATTTTAGTGGAAGTTTGGGAAAATCCTACAGAGTAGTAGGTCGTGGTTTTTTCACCTTTTGAGTCAGGTGTTTAGGAGAAGATCAACGATGAGTGCACCACCTGGGAACTAGGAAGGGCAATCCACTACTAGGCCTCCAATTTTCAATGGTCAGCACTATTCTTGGTGGAAGAACAGAATGAGAGATCACATTATAGGGGAAGATTATGAACTTTGGGACATAGTCACTGATGGTCCCCTAGCAACCACTAAGAAGACTGCTGAAGGAATTGATGTGCCAAAAACAAGGGATGATTGTACTGCTGAGGACCTGAGGAAGTGGGAGAAAAATGCTAAGGCCAAGAAGTGGCTTGTATGTGGTCTAGGATCAGACGAGTATAGTAGGATCCAAAGCTGTACAACTGCTAAGGAAATATGGGACACTCTGCAAGTGGCTCATGAAGGAACACCTCAAGTGAAAAGATCAAGAGGAACACTTCTGTATTCTCAATATGAGAATTTTACTATGAAGGAAGGAGAACTATCCAGGAGATGTATACTAGATTCACCACTTTGACAAATGAACTTGAATCTCTTGGAAGAATTATTCTTGAAGAAGACAAGGTTGAGAAGATTCTGACAAGGGTTCTACCAGTCACATGGGAAAGCAAAATCACTGCCATTCCGGAATCCAAGAATATTGCTACCCTTAGACTGGATGAACTGATTGGAAACTTAACTGCCTATGAAATGAGGAGACAAACCATGAAGATGGATACCCCCAAAAAGGAGAGAAGCTTGGCTCTCAGAATTGCTGAAGGTGCAGATTTGGAAGATGATGAAGTGGCTATGATCACTAGGGATTTCAAGAAGTACTTGAGGAGAGGAAAGGGTTCTTCAAGAGGTACAAACTTCAATAAAACAAGAGCTCCGGAGAAACAGACCAATGAGGGATGCTACAAGTGTGGTAAGACTGACCACATGATCAAAAACTGCCCTCAATGGGAAATTGAGTGGAAGAAAGAAAGAGCTGAACGAAGGAACAGGAAGAAGGAACAGGTTCAACCAAAAAGAAACAAAGGTTCAACCAAGGCTATGGTTGCAACTTGGGGAGAAACCTCAGATGAAGACTCAGAAGATGAAGCTGAGGAGGAGAAAGCACTAATGGCCATCGGAGAATCAGATGATGAACAAGAGGTAAGTATTCTTCATCTCAAAGACAAGACTAAATTCTTGTCTAAAGAAAGGCTGGCTGAGCTATTAATAGACTTCATTGATGAGTCTGAGATAATTAATAATGAGAAGGAAGTTTTGTCTAGGGAATGTGTGATTCTAAAAGCAAAATGTAAAAGTCTAGAGTCTAGGGTAAATGAGAGTGATAACAAAAATGTTGAGTTGAAGAACCAGGTTCTTGAACTTGACAACAGTGTCCTAGAACTTAGGTCTGAAAACTTAAAACTGAAATTAGGAACAGGAAAGAAGAAAGCTGATCACACATATCTCACTCTAGAAGAAAATTTGGGGAAAATGAAAGATGAATTATACAAGAAAGATGAATTCATTAAAGTCTTAAAAGAAGATCTAGGAAAGGTAAAACATGAACTAGACAGAACTTGCAAGTGGAACAAGGCTTCTGATGCTCTCTCCTGGCTGCAAGAGCATCATAGCAGTAACAAAAGAGGACTTGGCTATGGGACTCAAGCTCCAAAATGGGATCCAAAAAGCAAGTACCTCACTCTTCCTGAAAATAAAATCTACACACATTGTGGTAAGACTGGCCATTACAAATATGAATGTAATGCAAAAGAAAAGGCCAGTCGAAGAAACAAAGCTTTTGTTCAAGAAAAGCACAAGCTGCCCAGTTGGGCAAGAAAGAATCTGATTCATCCTTTTGTCCATAGAAAGGGACCCAAACTAGTTTGGGTTCCTAAGACTAACCCCTGATTTCCTTTTGCAGGTCCAAGTGAAAGGGAGGAGCCAAATATGGTATATGGATAGTGGCTGCTCAAAACATATGACTGGGGACAAGGACTAGTTCCTTTCACTTGAGGACCTAAAGGGAGGTAATGTCTCCTTTGGTAATGGAAATAAAGGTGAGATCATTGGGTTGGAAAGGTAGGAAAATCAGATTCTCATTCTATAGAGAATGTCTACCTCATAGAGTGCTTGAAATACAGCCTAATAACTGTGTCACAATTGCGTGACAACCTTGTGGCTTTTACCTCCACCAAATGCTTTGTGATTAACCTTATCACTGACAAGATTGTTTTGCAGGGAAAAAGAGTCAACAATATTTTCATTGTAGATTTGTCCACTCTTTCAGAAAATGAACTCACTTGTTTAAGTGTGTTGGTTAGTGATCCCCTCCTGTGGCACAAAAGACTTGGTCATGTAAGTCTAAATCAGCTAAACAAATTAGTCTCCAAGGACTTGGTTATAGGGTTACCTAATATCAAGTTCAAGGAAGACAAAGTTTGTGAGGCATGTGCAAGGGGGAAGCAGGTAAAGTCATCCTTCAAATCCAAGAAAATGGTAAGTTCGTCCAAGACGTTGGAACTGGTTCATATGGATATGTGGTCTAATGAGAACCATGAGCAGAGGTGGAAAGAAGTATGTGATGGTGCTAGTTGATGACTATTCTAGATTCACCTGGGTTTTATTTCTAACTTCCAAAGATGAAGCATTTGACATGTTTTCTGCATTTGTTAGGAAAACTCAGAAACAATTAGGAAATCAACTTGCATCCATTAGGTCTGATCATGGAACTGAGTTTGAAAACCTTAAATTTGCTGAGTTCTGTGATGAAAATGGCATAGATCACAACTTCTCTGCACCTAGGACTCCACAACAAAATGGAATAGTTGAAAGGAAAAATAGAACTCTTGAGGATATGGCTAGAACAATGTTACTATCTAGCAAATTGCCTCACAGTTTCTGGGCAGAGGCTGTAAACACTGTATGTTACATCATAAATAGATGCATGACCGGACCTCTAGTAGAGAAGACTCCCTATGAGTTACTTAAAGGGAGAAAACCAAATATATCCCATCTTAGGGCATTTGGTTGCAAGTGCTATGTGCACAATAATGGAAAAGACTCCCTAGGAAAGTTTGATCCCAGAAGTGATGAGGGAGTATTCTTGGGATATTCTTCACATAGTAAAGCTTATAAAGTATTTAATAAAAGAACTCTATGTGTAGAAGAAAGTGTTCATGTAGTATTTGATGAAACTAACATTCTTTCTGAGAGACAGGAACATGAAGATGAAGCCATTGGACTGGTCAAAGACTTGGCTGAAGCATCAGCTCAAATCAAAGTGACACCTACAGAAGGAACAGGTGATGGACCAGGTTCTTCCTTACAGGGCAACCTGACAGGGGAAGAAGTCAAAGAGGAATTGAAATAAACTCCTTGAAGGAACCTGTTCATAAACCTGTTCCTCATCAAATGGCTGAAACATCTAGCAGAAGCCAGTTGGTTGTAAAACCTCACAAGTGTCAAAGTTCTCATCCCATTGAGAACATTCTCACTGATCCAACATCTGGAGTCAAAACCAGATCACAATTAAAGAATCTGTGTGCTTTTGATGCTTTCTTATCTTTCATTGAACCTAAAAATATTGTTGAGGCTTTGCAGGATGCAGATTGGGTGAATGCAATGCAGGATGAACTAAACTAGTTTGAAAGAAGTCAAGTTTGGCACCTAGTTCCAAGACCCAATGGCAGATCAGTCATTGGTACAAAGTGGGTCTTTAGGAACAAACTTGATGAAGATGGAACTGTTACAAGGAACAAGGCAAGGTTGGTAGTCCAAGGTTACAGCCAAGAGGAAGGAATAGACAATGATGAGACATTTGCTCCAGTTGCAAGACTAGAGGCAATCAGACTTCTCATAGCCTTTGTTGCACATATGGAATTCACTCTTCATCAAATGGATGTCAAAAGTGCCTTCCTGAATGGCTACTTAAAGGAAGAAGTGTTTGTGAAACAACCCCCAGGGTTTCGAAAAGCAAAAGAATGTCCTAAACAATGTAGT
>NW_017674412.1:0-4422 GCF_001879085.1 Nicotiana attenuata
CCGAGGATTGATGAGTTGTTCGACCAGATTCAAGGTGCCAGGGTATTTTCCAAGATTGACTTGCGATCTGGCTACCATCAGTTGAGGATTAGGGCATCCGATGTCCCTAAGATAGCTTTCCGCACTCGGTATGGGCATTATGAGTTCTTGGTTATGTCATTCGGGTTGACAAATGCCCCAGCAGCTTTCATGGACTTGATGAACCGAGTGTTCAGGCCTTATTTGGACTCATTCGTGATAGTTTTCATTGATGATATGTTGATATATTCTCGCAGCCAGGAGGAGCACGAGCAGCACCTTAGAGTGGTTTTTCAGACTCTGATGGATAGTCAGTTATATGCTAAGTTCTCGAAATGTGAATTCTGGTTGGGTTCAGTTGCATTTCTGGGCCATGTTGTATCAGCAGAGGGTATTCAGGTGGACCCAAAGAAGATTGAGGCAGTCAAGAGCTGGCCTAGACCAGCATCAGCTACAGAGATTCGGAGTTTCTTGGGGTTAGCAGGCTACTATCGACGGTTCGTGGAGGGATTTTCATCTATAGCAGCCCTGATGACCAGATTGACCCAGAAGGGTGCCCAGTTAAGATGGTCGGACGAGTGTGAGGCGAGCTTTCAAAAGCTCAAGATAGCTCTGACCACGGCACCGGTATTGGTTTTGCCCACAGGATCAGGGCCTTATACAGTCTATTGTAATGCTTCCTGTATTGGGCTTGGTGCGGTGTTGATGCAGGATGGCAAGGTCATTGCCTATGCTTTGAGGCAGTTGAAGATTCATGAGAAGAACTATCCAGTGCATGATTTAGAGTTGGCAGCCATAGTTCACGCATTGAAGATTTGGAGGCATTATCTGTATGGCGTGGCGTGTGAGGTGTTCACTGATCACAAGAGTCTTCAGTACTTGTTCAAGCAAAAGGAGTTGAATTTGAGGCAGAGGAGGTGGTTGGAGTTGTTGAAGGATTATGATGTCACCATTTTATATCATCCGGGGAAGGCCAATGTGGTGGTCGATGCCTTGAGTAGGAAGTCAGCCAGTATGGGCAGTCTTGCTTATATTTCGGTCAGTCAGAGGCCGCTTGCTTTGGATGTTCAGGCTTTGGCCAATCAGTTCGTGAGACTGGATATTTCTGAGCCCATTCGTGTGTTAGCTTGCACGGTCATTCGTTCTTCATTATTGGAGCGTATCCGTGACCAGCAGTTTGATGATCCCCATTTGTGTGTCCTTAGAGACACGGTGCAGCGTGGAGGTGCCCAACAGGTTACCTTTGATGATGATGGAGTTTTGAGATTGCAGGGGCGAGTTTGTGTGCCCAATGTGGATGGGCTTCGAGAGTTGATATTGGAGGAGGCCCATAGTTCCCGGTACTCTATTCATCCGGGCGCCGCGAAGATGTATCAGGACTTGCGGCAGCATTATTGGTGGCGTAGGATGAAGAAGGATATTGTTGCATATGTGGCTCGGTGTTTGAATTGTCAGCAGGTTAAGTATGAGCATCAGAGGCCTGGTGGTTTATTTCAAAGGATTGAGCTTCCCGAGTGGAAGTGGGAGCGGATCACTATGGACTACATTACTGGACTTCTGCTGACTCGGAAGAAGTTCGATGCGATATGGGTCATTGTTGATAGGCTGACCAAGTCAGCGCATTTCATTCCTGTGGCAGTCTCCTATTCTTCTGAGAGGTTTGCTGAGATCTATATTCGGGAGATTGTTCGCCTTCATGGTGTGCCCGTGTCTATCATTTCGGATCGGGGTACGCAGTTTACCTCGCGCTTCTGGAGAGCGGTGCAGCGAGAGTTGGGCACACGGGTTAATTTGAGCACAACATTTCATCCCCAGACGGACGGTCAGTCCGAGCGGACTATTCAGATTATAGAGGATATGCTTCGAGCTTGTGTTATTGACTTTGGAGGTTCGTGGGATCAGTTCTTGCCTTTAGCGGAGTTTGCCTAAAACAACAGCTACCAGTCGAGCATCCAGATGGCTCCTTATGAGGCTTTATATGGTAGGCGGTGTCGGTCTCCGGTTGGATGGTTTGAGCCGGGAGAGGCTCGGTTGTTGGGTACAGATTTGGTTCAGGAGGCCTTGGACAAGGTCAAGATCATTCCGGATAGGCTTCGTTCAGCTCAGTCTAGGCAAAAGAGTTATGCAGACCGCAAGGTTCGAGATGTGGCATTTATGGTTGGTGAGCGGGTATTGCTCCGAGTGTCGCCTATGAAGGGCGTGATGAGATTTGGGAAGAAGGGCAAGCTTAGCCCTAGATTCATTGGTCCGTTTGAGATTCTTGATCGAGTGGGAGAGGTGGCTTATAGACTTGCATTGCCGCCTAGCTTATCAGCCATGCATCCAATTTTTCATGTATCCATGCTTTGGAGGTATCATGGCGATCCAGCCCACGTGTTAGATTTCAGCACCGTCCGGTTGGACAATGACTTGTCTTACGAGGAGGAGCCGGTAGCTATTTTGGACCGGCAGGTTCGTCAGTTGAGATCCAAGAGTTTTCCTTCTGTTCGTTTTCAGTGGAGAGGTCAGCCTCCTGAGGCATCGACCTGGGAGTCCGAGTCCGATATGCGGAGCCGTTACCCTCATCTGTTCCCCGACTCAGGTACTTCTTTCTTTTGTCCGTTCGAGGACGAATAGTTGTTTTAGAGGTGGAGAATGTGACGACCCAAAGGGTCATCACCTATTTTCTTACCCATTCTGTACTTCCGAGGCCTTGAAAACCTCATTTAGGGTTGTCTTGATTTGCGTGCGCAGTCCGGGCGCATAGCCGGAAAGCTTAAATATGAATTCTGTGAGAAAAATGCTAAATTTTGACATTAAAATGAATAAATTTGACTTCGGTCAATATTTTGGGTAAACGAACCCGGACCCGTAATTTGACAGTCACGGAGGGTCCGTAGGAAAATATGGGACTTGGGCGTATGCCCGGAATTGAATTCCGAGGTCCCAAGCCCGAGAAATGAATTTTTGTGTGAAATTATTTTCTGGAAATAATTAAGAAAATTGGAAATGAAATTTGATTAGAAGACTATGGTATCAGGCCCGTATTTTAGTTCTGGCGTCCGGTACAAGTCTTATATATGATTTAAGCACTTTCTGTAAAGTTTGGTTGGAAACGGACGTCGTTTGACGTGTTTCGGACTTAAAATGGAAATTTGATGTTTTATGAAAATTTGGAAGAAATCATGGATTTTGAGGCTTAATTCGATGTATATGATGTTATTTTAGCGATTTGATCGCACGGATAAGTCTGTAGGATATTTTTGAGGTTGTGTGTATGTTTAATTTGGAGCCCCGAGGACTCGGGTGAGTTTTGGATAGGCCACAAATTGCATTTTTGGATTTGTAAATTAGCTGGTATAACTGACCTGCAGGCTTCGCAAATCTTCGCATTTGCGAAGCCTGGCTCGTAAATGCGAGCTCACAAATGCGAAGGTCCACTCGCAAATGCGAGATTTGCCCAGACTTAACCCCCATCGCAAACGCGATAATAAGCTTCGCAAATGCGAAGCTGGGACTATCACAAATGCGACATTATGATTCGCAAATGCGAAGTCCCCAATTTTGTTCATGGTTCGCAAATGCGAACAAAAGTTCGCAATTCCCATAACTGGTTGCGAACCCCAGTTCGCAAATCCCACATGTGCAACCTGCATATTTTTACACTTAGCCGAATTTTGAACCATTTTTTACCCCATTTTCAAAACACAACTCCTTAGGCGATTTTCCAAGAACAAGACTTCTTCCAAATCATTTGTAAGTTAATTTTTACTCATTTCTTTCAATCATTAAAATCATTTAACATGTTTTCAACTTAAAATCAAGGATTTTCATGGGTGAAATTGGGGGTTTTGGGTAGAACCTAGATTTTCTAAAATTGGGGATTTGGACCTCAATTTGAGGTCCGATTTCAAAACAAATCATATATTTGGGTTCGTGGGGGAATGGGTAACCGGGTTTTGGTTCGAACTTCGGGTTTTGACCACGTGGGCCCGGGGGCAATTTTGGAATTTTTGGGAAAAACTTTGGAAAATTCATTTTTATGCATTCAAATTGATTCATTTAGTGTTTATTAATGTGATTAAGTAATTTGTGATTAGATACGAGCGAATTGGTGGCAGAATCGAGGGGTAAAGCCATAATTGAGACTTGAGTTGAATTCAAAGCATCGAGGTAAGTGTTCGGTCTAACCTTAGCTTGAGGGATTAGGAGTTGAGTCATAAATGCTACTTGTTTTGTGTTGAGTACGACGTATGGGCATGGTGACGAGTATCCATGCGTTGGTGTCGAGCATGACCGTGAGTCTTAATTTGATAATTGTGTATCCTTGATTGATCCTATGAAAATTTTTGACTGAATATTGGTATTAGTTGTGCCAAGTAGAAGTTGAATGGACTGGTATAGCTGACTCTCCCTTGTCGGGAT
>NW_017674412.1:4884-97480 GCF_001879085.1 Nicotiana attenuata
TATATATATATCTGCACAGGTTTATTTGGAGTCTGGTCCTAACCTCGTCACTACCTCGCCGGGGTTAGGCCAGACACTTACCAGCACATGGGGTCGGTTGTGCTGATACTACACTCTGTGCTCTTTTGCATTGATCCAGGTGTTGGACAGCAGCTGCAGTAGCGTGGGAGTTAGCCTTCAGTCCAGCGAGACACCAAGGTAGCCTAGCAGGCGTCCGCAGGCCCGACGTCTCTTCTATCTTTCATTTTAGTCTGTTATCTCATGTATTTCGAGACAAACAATTATATTTCTTAAACGGTTGTATTTAGCACTCTTAGTAGTTCGTGAGTATGTGACACCAGTCTTGAGTAGAGGCTTATGTTGAATTTTCCGCATTTCTATTCAGTTTTCTTTAATTTAAGACTTCCGCTTACTTAATTAATTCCGTTACTTTTATATTATTGCCGATAATTGTTAAAGAGGATCATGTTGTTAATGAAAAAGTAATTAAGCTTGGCTTGCCTAGCTCCCATTAGTAGGCGCCATCACGACTCCCGAAGGTGGGAAATCCGGGTCGTGAACTCAATATTATATGAATTTTACAAGAGACGTTTCAGGGTCTTTCTAATATATTTTGGTTTCTCATTGACAATCAACAATTATTTACAGACTACTGCCCCATTATAAACGTACTACTCAACCAGCTTCATTCACATTTGGTAACTGAATGACAAACTCGTTGCCATTAATGCTCTTGTCATAGTTGCTTTATTTTAAGTGAGACTCTATGAATTTTATTGAGAATGTCAGGGGCAGATAAGTGACTCTAGTAGGAGACTAGTAAATCCTTGATTTAGGTCCCCCAAAATTTTTAATAATGGATTTCATAATTTTATTTCAGATTAGATAATATTAATGTTTGTAGAAAAAATAAAAAGTACAAAGAAAATTGTAAAAAAGAAAGAATGATGTCTACTCTTAAACAGTAAAAATATTTTTAAAACTTTGAATTAAACTACATAAATCTTCATATTAGTAAATATTTTTTTTACAACAATATCAAATGTAACATATTGCAAATACATGTCTAGTATCTCATTTATTTAAATTTTCCTTTTTAATATAAATAATAATATTACTATGTGAAGTTAAAGACTTTATGTCATTTAAGAATATATGCTATAAACAACAAGTATGAAAAAATGGCAAGATTAATTTTTTTTGCATATATGTGTGTATACGTACTAATAAAAAAAGTATAAGGTCTCTTATTAGAATTTGGCTTTAGGCCACCAATTTTACGGAGCCGCCCTTGCCAAGCAGATCGTTCTTCCTCAGGTAGCCCGTTAAGGTGGTCACGCAGATTAGAAATGTCCCCACCATCGACAATCAGTGCAATCAAATCCGTGACATTTTCCGCGGTAAAATAACTTCCTAGAACACAACCAACACACTCTATTGTTGGAGCAACAATGTCACAGGGAACACATTTCGGTGACGACGTTGACGACATAGTAAGGGCGAGAATTTGGACGGAAAATAAGAAGATGCGGCTGTGGATATTGGATAGGGTTTGTTATAAGGTGTTTAAATATACTTGGGCTTTGTGTGCGGTTCTTGTAATGGGCTTTGTTCTTTTGTATCGTACTAATAATATTTCCGTAAAGAAAATGTTTGTCTTTTGAAGTTTCTTGAAATCCACGCTAAACTTGCCAAACCACTATGAACTAAACTTACCTTATTTGATTTAATAAAATTAGAGTTGTCTATATGGGCCGGACCGAGCTAGCCCAGCCCAGTCCACGTGGGCTTTAGCAATTGACGGGATGGACTGGGCTAGCTCACCATTTTGATGGACCTTATAATGGTCCACCCACCCTAGCCCTATGTGGCCCGCGTGCCCCCGCGGGCCGGCCCATCATTTTTAAAAAAATAATTTTATATTTTTTCTTTAAGTTCTAACCTAAAAAAAAATTATTTAAAAGATAAAAAATATCTTGTTGGAAAAAATTCGCAAAACTTAATAACTTTTTATATTGTTCCAATATATCACAATAAATACTAAAAAAGTAAAAGACAAGACTATATTTCATTCACTAAAAGTCAAAACTTAAAATAAACTATTCAAGCGAACGTTCATGATGCTTATGAGATATCCAACACATCATCTTCATCAAACACATTTGAATCTGCTTGTGGCAAGGTTGTCTTAACATCTTCACTTTCATCTACAATTCATATGCAATATTAATTAATTAAATTTAAATTTTAAAAATTAATAATATTTAAATTCACATAAAAAAAATATTACCAGTTTGAGTTTGGGAAAACTTGTACAGCCAATTTCGAGTAGTAACAAGTGTTTGGACATTTTCATAATAAATGCAACTTCTTCACTTTGTAAGAACACGCCACCAATGCTAAATGTTGATTCTGATGCTACAATGGTAATAAGAATACTAAGTACATCACGCACCATCATTGAAAGATTGGGATATTTTCTAGAATGATCCTTCCAATACATGACAACATCCATCTCTTGAAACTTCTCAAGATCACGTTTTGGTTCCTCCTAGTAAAGATCCAATTCTGACTTTCCATCTCTAAAGGCATTATACTTTTTATTTTTTATATATTTTAAATAAATATTTTATTAGGCCCACGGGTCGGCCCGACCCAGCCTCAGTCAAGCCTCACGGGCCACGGGCTTACGCGGGCCGGGCTTAAAAGCCTCATATTTAAACGGGCTCCAAATATTCTAGCCCAGTCCTTCTAAATCAAGGGCTGGGCTGGGTTGGCCCAACGGGCCAAACCCATATTGACGGCTCTAAATAAAATATTGCTTAAACCATTCTTTGTCCAAGGAAATTCCATAAATTCAAGAAAGCGTCGAAAGAATCATAAGCTACAAAATTTGTTGCACAAAACAATTTGTAACAAAATTAATTAAATATTAATCTTAGGGTCAATAAGTACATAATTTTCAAAAATCATGAATTACTATTAAATAATATATTTGAAATATTAAAAAAATTAAATAAAAATATATAAATTCCATGAATAATATTTTCATTTAGCTGCTCCATAAAAAAAGAGTCATACCTGTAAAAGTCATCGAATGCCTTACTGTTATTACGGAAGACTTATCTGAATATCTTATAAAAATTATTATTATCTCTATAATATAATATTGAAACAAAACACAATAATATTTTTATTACTATTCTTCAAATATTTATCATATAACACAATAAATTTGGGAATAAAAAAGTTGGCCTTATCAGTGGCGTACGCAAGATATTTCATAAGCAACGTTACAATTTAAAACGTGGACTAATGAACAAGTCACTATAACGATAAACGATGTCATTTTTCATATTTATTCTTAATATTTTTATTTTTCTTAACTGGAGTTGCTGCCATGTGACCAGCTGGAGGACACGGGTTCGAGCCGTGGAAACAGCCTCGTGCAAAAATGCAGGATAAGGCTGAGAAGGATCGACCCTTGTGGTCCGGCCCTTTCCGGACCTTGCGCGTAGCGGGAGTTTAGTGCACCGGGCCATCATTTTATATTTAGTCAAAAAAATTGACGAAGAGGTGTTCTATGACACTGTATGCAACAATCTGCATACGCCCCTAGGCTTTATAGCTCCTAAAAATGGATAAGTGAAAGTGTAACTATTAATAGCCCGTTTGGTCAAGCTTCTCCTCAAGTTGAAAAGCATTTTTTTTCCAGAGTTAACGTGTTTTTGGCCAAATTTTTAGGAGAAAAAAATGCTTTTGAGGATAAGCACAAGCATTTTTGGAGAAGCAGAAAAAAGTAGCTTCTTCCCATAAGCACTTTTAAGCAAAATACACTTAGAAATATTTTTTAAAAGTTTGGCCAAATATTAATTTCTGCTTAGAAGTGTTTTTCAAATTAATTAGCCAAACACAAAATGTCTTTCACCAAAAGTACTTTTGAACCTCGTTAAATCTTGTGTTGATTTTTCTTCTCTATTTGCTTTGTTTGTGATTGTGTATATTTTTTTTTTAAAATTCAATGCTAGCAGTTGCTATGCTAAATTAGATAGAAATTTGTAATACAGATTGTTCTTTGATAGCTCAGGTATGGACTAAATATACAGATTGTGTATATTTAGTCCGCTGTTGATATGCTCTCATAAATTATTTTAACCAATTGATTGAGCAGTTGTTGAGGTCGGTATATACGTGTAAATTAAAATAAAATAGATTTGAACAGAGTGAACATATAGATGAATATTATCATACTATCTGGAATTGCTATTTACACATAATAAAGAGGATGACAATAATCAAAGGTAAGTTAATTTAATTCGGAATTACCAGCCAAGTTGTAGGAACTCATCTTCTTTTAGGATATATGCAAGGTAGAAGAGAAATATTAAAAGTAGATTAAATTTTTATTTATTGAAAAAAATCTCGATTCTTACGAAATGAATTGCTAAATAAAAATAAATCCATAAAATTGAAATTTTTATCCAATATTTACTTACAAATAGTGATATGAACAATTCTAAAAGTATCATTGAAATTGTTAAAAGCAATCGGACTTTATTGTGTGGTCAAAACTAAAGTGGCATCAAAATTGTTGACTAAATTCTAATTCAATTGTTCTATATGTTGATAATTCCCTAAAGTGGTGATATATTGGTGTCAATATATCATCAATTATGTACATATTAGTCTGTCTTTTAATATTAAAGATGTAAATTAATGTTGTAAGAGGTATTTCTGTTGAGATAATAATAATTTTTTTTTATTTTAATTAAAATATTGCTAAAGTATATTTTTATTAATTATTATTTCATACAGTATTATTAATTTTTGAATCAATATTATGTTTTAATTTGTGTACATCTCCAATTATATATGGAGTTATAATATTTGAGTTTCTGCCAATAATTATTCATATGATTTTTTAAAATAAAAATTTAAAAATTGTGACCTTTATCCAAAAACAATAGGATATACTTATAATCTACGAGAAAATACTCTGACTTCTCTCTAGTTTCTCTCTCTAACTACGAGCTCACCGGCGCACGTTAGTCTAACGGGCGACCACCGTGGAAATGGCCAGGGGAAGAGGAAGACCTCGAGGAAGACCAAGGTTGCAACCTTTTGGCTGGGGGTGGAAACCTAGCTAAAACCAACTTGCAACTAGAGAAAACTCCAGTAGCTAATGTGGAGAAGGTTACTGTTCCATTGGAAGGAAATCAGCAAAAGTAACATGCAAGCGAAGGAATGATACAAGATGCAGCTAAGAGATTGGATCTGAGTGTGAGTCCAATTTCAAGCACCCAAAGTGGAAAATCAACTGAGATAATTGCAGATCTGGTGAGTACGAGCAAGGAACTGGTGAGTACGAGCAAGGATCCAGCAAACATGAGCAAGGCAGTGCAAGATCTAGCACCAGTAAATGAGAAGAAAGAGGAGAAACCAGCGTGGACTTCATTATTTGCAGGTAACCACAGCTTTGAAAATGGCTTGAAATTGAGTTACATACCACCAAAAATTGTAGAAGGTAAAACAGTGGTACAACTCGAGAAAGAGGATGTGGAGAAGTTAAAAAATGGAAATGTGCTCTAATTTTGTATGTAATTGGGGAAACACCGGGCTATAATTACATGCATAGATTTGTAAAACAAAGTTGGAACCAAGTTTCAGAACCAGAGGTATTCTATCATGATGAAGGATACTATATTGTCAAGTTCCAATCAATGAATGATATGAATGAGATACTGTACTCGGGACCATACACAATGAACAATAAACCACTTATTTTGAAGCCATGGACGGTTAATTTTGATTTCACCAAGGAATTTCTAACTGAAATCCCTCTGTGGGTGAAACTACCTAACCTTCCTATGAGTTGCTGGGGAGGGCAATCCTTGAGCAGGATTGCAAGTGCTATTGGCAAACCATTGTATGCGGATGAATGCACCTACAAAACAAACAAGGGTCTCTTATGCTAGGATGTAATTGAGATTAATGTTACTAGAGCATTACCAACAAGTGTCACAGTGTGGGAACCAGATGGAAGACAATTTGAGCAAACAATAGCCTATGACTGGAAGCCTGAATTCTATGAAGAATGCCTGAAGATTGGTCACTCTTGTAAGAAAGCTGAGAATGAGCCAACCAATATGAGCAGCCTAGAAGGAGAAGGGGACCAGTTGCACCACTTAATCCACAGGTAGGCCCTCAACAAGCAGAGAAAGTGATACATGAATGGAGAGTGAAGAAGACTGCAGACATAAAGGATCCTCCTGCTGTGGTAGTAGGAGCAGATCAACAAGAGAAAGAGACAAATGAAAAGCAACCTATTGATCTAACACAACAGCCCCATGGGTCAAACTCAGCAACCTATAACTAGGACTGGAGAACAAACACCTGAAAGGGAGATGCCAAGCCTTGAACTGAGCTGTACCAGGGAATTTCCAACTTTAGCCACAAGTATACTGAGAAGCAATAGAACAGGAGAATACACAGGTGGAAAGGGGATACAACAATGCTTGCCCACAGCTAATAGTGGGCCACCTATTATAGTTTAATGACTTGGGTGATATGGAATGTGAGGGGAGTAAATAAGAGATATAAACAAAAAGAACTAAAGATATATGTACATAATAAGCAAATAAAGTTAGCTGGGGTTTTAGAAACTAGAGTCAAGGAGAATAGAGCCAACAGGGTATTCAAAAACATCTTACCAGGTTGGGAAATGCAGAACAACTACCAGAATGCAATTAATGGGAGGATCTGGCTGGCATGGGATCCTAAGGTATATTGTATTGATGTTGAAAAAACAGATGCTCAACTAATTCACTGCACAGTAAGGGGAAGAAGGGATAGATTTGAAGCTTGCCTTACACTAGTGTATGGTTTCAACACAATTGAACAGAGGAAGGCTCTATGGAGTAACTTGAATGATATATCGACACAAGTGACAAAGCCTTGGATAATTGGTGGAGATTTCAATGCTATGTTGTATACTCAAGATAGAATGTACGGCAATCCAGTAGCAATGAGTGAAATGGTGGACTTCTCAGACTGTTTTCATAATTTGTTCGTAAATGAACTAGCATGGAAAGGAGAGTACTATACTTGGTCCAACAAACAACAAGGTGATGACAGGATTCTAAGTAGAATTGACAGGGTGTTTGGTAATGACTTGTGGATGTCTAACTGGGGGCATGTATGCACTGAATATGATGTACCAATGATATCTGATCACTCACCTATGCCGTTGAACATTAAGTCCATGAATGCTAATATCAAACCTCCATTTAGATTTTTCAATGTATGGACAGATCATAAGGAATTTGGAAATACAGTAAAGTCTATATGGAATAAAAGACTTGCAGAGGATAATATGGAGAATATATGGAAGAAGCTTAAAGCCCTGAAGCCTTTAGTCAAGAAACTAAATGCTGATGAATATAAGGGTATAACAAAGAGAATTGAGGATGCAAGAAGTGACCTGGTTACAGTACAAGAAAGGATACAAAAACAACACAGTGTCAGTTTGCTAGAACAAGAAAAACAAACTCTCCAACAACTAGAGAAATGGTCTCTAATCGAAGAGAGTATTCTGAGGCAAAAAGCAAGGGTCAAATGGATTAAACTGGGGGGTGGAAATAACAAGTATTTCTCTGCTATTGTAAAAGAGAGAACCCAAAGAAAACAGATACTGGAGCTGATTACTGAGGATGGAAGAAAGGTGACCAATCAGGCTAGCATCAAAGAAGAGTTCATAAGATTCTATAAAAACCTGATGGGGACTTCTACAAAGACACTACCAGCAATCAATAAGGAAATAATGAAGAATGTGTCACGACCCAAATCCACTATGGGTCGTGGTGGCGCCGGACATCGTTGTCAGGCAAGCCAATCAAACTACTTAATCAAATTCTCATTTAAATATTTTCGAAAATACTTCTTTTATACATTTAAAACAATACATAGTAAGTTCCTCCGAATAAATAATGAAACATTTAACAACCTTTAAAATTTTATGAATAAACCCAAATACATCCCAGAACCCGGTGTCACAAGTACATGAGCAATTACTAAGGAATCGAATAAAGTACAATAACTGTCCGGAGTACAAGTGGACAGAAATGGAAATACCATACAATACTCTGAAGGAGACTCTGCTGACTGCGATCGTCTCGATAAATGCAACTCACCTAAGTCTCCGTATTAACCATGTCGCTATGCCACTAAGCCGCTAGCCACATACGAACCTGTGCAATAAAAATGCACAGAAGTGTAGTATGAGTACGAAAACAATGTGTACCCAATGAGTATCCCGTCTAATGTCGAAGAAGTAGAGACGAGATGGTCGACTTCGACACTTACTAGTGGTCCAATAATGATATATTATTAAGGCGAATAATCAAGGATTTATTAAGAATGACAGTAATTTCAAGTAAGCCATGAACAGGTGAAAGTTCCTTTTTTATATTAAAAGTCTCAAGGTTCATAATCCAATAGTTTCCAATTATCTCAAGTCGGGGAGAGCAAATATCAATCTCAAATAATCTCAAGGCAAGCAATACAAGCATGCGCAAATCATGCCGAGGACGTACGGCCCGCTCCAACAGAAAATAAACTGTGCACTGCCGAGGGTCGAACGGCGTGAACCATAGATGCATCTATTACCCCGCTCGCGAACTATCCTGCGACGCGGTCAACATAAAATAAACAAATACCCTGCTCGCGAATCATACATGCGACGCAGGTACACATAGGGATACATGCTCAAATAGCAAATTAAGATGTTATCAGGGAACATTTATCCAAATAAAAGCAAATCCTCTTTTAACAATTTAAGAAAATAAAGTTTAATCCTTTTAGCAATTCATTTACTAATTCATTGTAACTTAAGCAATTCAAACTGTCAACAAGTTTACAATTAATCCAAGTATAGCATGCTTTTGGGTCCTAGACTACCCGAACAATAGCATAATAGTAGCTACGCACGGACTCTCGTCACCTCGTGCGTACGTAGCCCCCACAAATAGGAGCACATAACCAACTAACTCACCTATGGGGACAATTCCCTCTTACAAGGTTAGAAAGGAGACTCACCTCGCTCCGAAGATCCATAACCGGCACTCCACGCTCCTCCGAAGACTTAAATCGACGCACAATGCTCCAAAACTAGCCAAGGATTATACAAATCCATTAATATATGCTCGATTACTCATTACAATCCAATTTATAGCAATTCCTAACCCCGATCGAAAAGTTGACAAAAATGCCCTCGGGCCCACGTGCCCGGATTCCGAAATTTCTCGAAGATATGGTTTACCCATGAACTCACGAACTCAAATATACGATTTTCTCCTAATTCCATACCCAGAATCGTGGTCAAAATCCAAGAATACTAATTCTCTAGGTTTTCTTCAAAATTCCAAATTTTTTACTAATTTACATGATTTTCCATATTATAATCTAGATATAATCCAAGTAATTAACTTGCAATAGGTGGGAATCACTTACCTTGACATGAATGATGAAAATGGAGCTCCAAAATCGCTCCTAGGTCGGCTCCCATGGAGAAAATGAGATGAAATGAGCCAAACCCATTTCTTTACACTTATACACTGCCCAGACGAGTTTTCTTCGCATTCGCGAGACACCCACCGCGTTCGCGAAGAAGAAAATTCCCAAAAAAATCATTTTTCATACTCTTCTCAGACAGCCTCTAGTATAATGGCCATAACTTTCTGTACATAACTCCAAATTACAAATGGTTTAATGTTTTGGAAACTAGAAACCATGATCTACAATTTTCATGTTTTGGTCATCTCCCAATTCCTTATAGATTTTGAGATATAAACTTCCCAAATCAGCCCTGTGCAATACAAATTTCTTCTTTATCTTTCCGGAGAGCCTATAGTGTACCAGCCATAACTTTTTGTACACAAATCCAAATTCCAAATGGTTTACATTTTTTGAAACTAGACACAAAGGGCTAGAACTATCATTTTTGGATCATCTCCAAATTCCTTATAAATTGTGAGATATGAGCCTCCGAAGTCAGACCTGTGCAGCAGAGATTTCCTTCAACGCGAACACGAGAACCTTTTCGCGAACGCGAAGAACAGAGTCCCTGAGGCCAAATCCTTCTTTGCGAACACGAGAGGATCCTCGCGAACGCGAAGAACAACACCAGATACCAGCATCAGCTATTTCAAAACAGCCCGAACCCCGAAACACATCCGAGGCCCCCTGGGCCCTGTCCAACCACACAAACCAGTCCCATAACATAACACGGACCTGCTCGAGGCCTCAAATCACATCAAACAACATCGAAATCATGAATTGCACCCCAATTCAAGCTTAATGAACTTTAGAATTTCAAATTTCTATATTGGATGTCGAAACCTATTAAATCACGTCCGATTGATCTCAAATTTTGCACACAAGTCACATTCGACATTACAGACCTACTCCAACTTTCGGAATTGGATTCTGACCCCGATATCAAAAAGTCCACTTCCGGTCAAATTCCTCAAAAACCTTCAAATTTCTATCTTTAGCCAAATGATTCCAAAATGACCCACGGACCTCCGAATTCACTTCCGATCGCGCTTCCAACTCCAGAATCACCATACAGAGCTATTCCCAGACTCGGAATCCCAAACGGACATCGATAACACTGAAATGCACTTCAAGCCAAACTTATGAAATTTCTTCCAAAATGCTAACTTCCACAATAGGCGCCAAAACGCTCCCGGGTCATCCAAAACCCGATTCAGGCATACTCTCAAGTCCAAAATCATCATACGAACATGCTAGAACCTTCAGATCCTGATTCCGAGGTCGTTTACTCTGAAATCCAATCTCAGTTAATTCTTTCAACTTTAAGCTTCCGAAATGAGAATTCTCTTTCCAAATCAACTCTGAACTTCCCGAAATTCAATTCTAACGATGCGCACAAGTCATAATACCTTAAATGAAGCTGCTCATGGCCTCAGACTGTTGAACGATGCGCTAGAGCTCAAAACGACCGGTCGGGTCGTTACATTCTCTCCCACTTAAACATACGTTCGTCCTCGAACGTGCTAAGAACTGTGCTGGAGTTGTCCGAAATCACTGTTTCACACGGCGAGCACCTACCCGTGCTACCACAACTCTGCTGAGCACCTTAGCCCGATCACTCTGAAGATATTCTTTTTCACTTAAGCAAATAAGCCTTAGAGCCCAATTCCAACATCCAGAATTCTGTGCCAAACCTGTTCCCAACATACGAACACCGTGTCAATCACCACACGATGCACCAGAACATGACTGTACACCTTTGCTGAATTCATACCTTGCACCGCTTTATTCACAGGACCACAATAACATTCTCTAAGCATAATAGTCGAAATTCCACGAATCTGATGCTCCCATTGCACCTCATGACACACACAGGTCTTGCTCTAACTCTTACAATACCACCACGACGGACGAGATGTGCAGAAATTCATAACCAACTACCGAGTCAACCAATCATTGAGTCTATACTCCTGACAAGAACCATCACTTCATTCTGAACCGAATAATGGCCTTAGCTCCTTAATGTACTTCATATAATCAGATTGCACGGATCTTAAATCCAATAACCTCGTCTAACCCAGTACGAACTGCTCAGGCAATAAGCCACCCCGACATGACCAAAAGTCTCATATGATGCTACCATGTGCCAATAGGTTACCAATTAGAGTGCGACACAAAAGGAAAACGAACTCTGAAAAGGAAATTCAATTACCCCGCTCACGAATCATACATGCGACGTGGGCACATAGCTAATATGAGCTTTCCTCAGAAAATAGGAAACAAAACACATAAAAACAGATATGGGGAACTGTACTGAACATCACACTATTGCGGCATGCAACCCGATCCAAATAACATACCCATGGCGGCGCGCCACCCGATCCAAATAACATACCCATGGCGGCATGCCACCCGATCCACACATAGAACTCACATAAGAAGATATACATCGAGCTAATTTGCTCATTACAACAAAATGCCGAATATCGGTCACAAGCACGCTAAGTGCATAATACAATCCCTGGAGGAGCATATAGTGCCATAGGCTACAAAACTCAAGCACAACTGAGGTGCGATATACAATCTGAATCTCGAGAGCCTTCCTGCTCATATGACATCATCTCTATGCGGAACATATCGGAAAAGCCTCGAGCCATTCACAACTCATACGTCACAGTATAGCATTACATGAAATAGCCGATGACGAAATAATATCCACATCTGAATACTCCTCCATAAGGAGCGCCATGCTGAAATGAACGCATCTGGCCTGATATAAGGCCCATATTCATATTTAAATTCATTCACAGACCTCAAGCTGATTCTGATCGTATCGAACTAGGTCCACAATCTTTCCTGGGTCCATAATAACCTCCTTTATCCCATAACACACCAGAATAACCATATAACTAGAGTAATCCTCCATTGTCCACAACCCAATAAATGAGTGCCCTCCAGGCATATATTCTCAAATTAACGATATCATCACAATCTTCATACTTGGTTTGAATCTTTGATCAGTCAAGTGACTAGATGCCACACTTACGCGGTCTTCCTGTGGGACACGCTCCCACGACCTTCCGTAACCGATAATAGGTTTGTACATCCAAACCACCAGCCGCACTAACGGTAAAAAGCGATCAAGAATCCTGAACCAGGATGCAAAGCCCTTTTTACAAAACACCGATCTCAGGTGACGCTAAAGACAATACCAACTTACCTTAAACATCGAAGCTCCTTTCCTACTCATCCGAGCTCGTGACATCCTCGACAGCACCGACTGCAACTTTGATCCTCACTTCAAGTTCCATACCACTCGCTGCTCCCATCATGCCAACATGCAATAAAACACGATTTTCGTCATAACTCCGGAACCACTAATAGGTTAACACTTCATCATATAAAAACTTTTCACTTAACTCACTTCAGGAGATTCATAGTATCACACAGGTGAATTCTCATAACCGTAGAATATGCAAATCTCTAAGTAGTGGTCTAAGCCACCATAGCCCTTCCGGAATCTGCTTCCACATAACAAGCCATAACAGTAGAATGCTTCTGAATAACATCAATTACGGCGGCTGACAAGCCTGATACGTACCGTCATTATCACTTGCATAACTTGATCACCATGAAGGAACTGATCACTACCACCAATATGCCAATTCAACTATGGCTAACGAATCTATCTTCTTCCAATTTATCTGTGATCGCCATAGGAACAATATCAACTCCATTCAACACTTACCACACTCTATCAGCACTCATCCCGAGTGACCTTGAATCACGAGACCATGCTGTCTCGAATCCCACAAACTGTTTCATACCTCCCAAATGCTGTACTGCAAGCCAACACATCGTAGAACATTCTGGGCCTCTTCTCATAAGCTGCTACAAAAGCTTGACTCTTAACCGTACTTATAGGCTCGAAATCATTAGGCACCTGACTTTACCCTTTTGAATCCATTAGGACCGCCGTTGAGAGCCACCCGCTCTGACATGGCCTCGAATATAATTAACTCCACAGATCTTCTAGCACATGAATACCCTCTCGACGAAGCATCTGGCAGAATCACTTCCCTTGAAACCCACACTTATATAAGGCATAAACCCTGAATCCTTTCTCAAATCTGAACATGAGCCCCAACCATGGCACACTTTTAACAATCCCTTTGCTCAATTCACCACTTATGTTCTTTTCCCGTAGCTAAAATAACCCATCAACATACTAATAACTAGAAACCTCGCAAGTAGTTAACCATGCAACCCAATCATAGGCGGTGGGACTCTCCCACTTAGCTTGAAGCCACTATTACACAACTCTGGAACTCACCGGAATTCTTTATCTCTTATTGACATAACCTTGCGCAATCAACCGCCTAAATTTTCGGATTCTTTCTGTAAAACCCCCTTTTTATACTCTGAATCATCAACCACATTCGCACAACCAATCTCTTCGCTGAATTACCAATAGAATTCTTCGCAAAAGCTTCGCCAACAACGCGACCGCTAACCTGCTCACAGGGAATAACCCGCCTGTGGAAATCACTCCCCGATATCTTCCAACGCTTCTTCACAAGGTGCAATCACTATGACATCAATAACCACCCCTGAGTCCGAGCTCAATCTCTAGCTGCACAAGTCCATTCATCCCTCGCGGACATCACTTAAATGTGCGCCAACAACCTTCCAATTCGATGTTATGTTGTATCCTTCTTCATTCAAGCAGCTCCTTCTCGTTATATCAAATCTCCTGCCGCATAATAGTCCATACTTCAAATTAAATCCGTAGACCCCAATCACAAACCTCTGAAATTCTCAAATCATTCCAAACTCTCCTTAAGATGCGTAGTCATCCTACCACAATGCCCATATGCAACTCCGTCACTCTCCCACTTTGGCGGAACTCATCCCTTTAATCGACTACTTGCCATTTGCTCCTTATACTTAGCCTTTTAGAAATTTTAGCCATCGCCTGACACTTCCCAAACGTCTTTCCTCATTCTTTGCTGCTCAATTGTTGCCTTAGATGAAATCTAACTTTGTAGCACTTGAACCCACAAATCGCTACTAACTTTAAACCTTTCTGAAGATCATCTTTCTCGAGCCGTCATCCTTAGAAACACCGGTTCCATCTTGAACCGCCGCACCCCGCGATCTCTAACCGTCGCTTCTTTGATACTGACCCGCAATATCCTGCTCCAAGGGCAATTGTAGAAGATCATAACATCGGCGAATTTAGTACATTCAATAAGGACAGCGACACCTCATTATAGAAGAAAACTCCACCACGTTCGCAAATGCCGAGTCTTGTTACCCTATCAACCCAAACCTGAACATCCTCAGCCCGTTTGCCTTCCCCTTTCCAGGAATAAAATATCGAATTTCTAGATCATGCACTGAGTAAACCTCCCTTCAAGTCGTTCACTTCCTCGACACGTAGGCAAACATCCTACCATCATATTAATACTGCGGAATAATCGTTCATAAGCATCATGGCAACCTATGCCTAGCCTCACGGCTCTCAGAAGTACCGTTACTGAGCTGAATCAATAGAATATCCTTCCACAAGGCGATGATAATAGCTTACACAACCTCGTAAGGAGAAACACCCCGCACCACGTTTGTAGTACAATTACAATCCTTCAATTCTCGATTTATAACCAGCGGTTCGCGTCGCGTAAGATTGAGTAGGAAGGAAAAAAGGGCCTAAGCCTCAAGGAATCAAATCGCACGACGAGGAATCAAGAAGGGGAGTACTCCTAACAGCCCTGTAGCCTCCCGAGGATAAGTACAAACGTCTCCGTACCGATCCGCGAGACTCTACTAGGCTTGCTCATGACTCGTGAGACCTACGGGAACCTAGCGCTCTGATACCATGTTGTCACGACCCAAATCCACTATGGGTCGTGGTGGCGCCGGACATCGTTGTCAGGCAAGCCAATCAAACTACTTAATCAAATTCTCATTTAAATATTTCCGAAAACACTTCTTTTATATATTTAAAACAATACATAGTAAGTTCCTCCGAATAAATAATGAAACATTTAACAACCTTTAAAATTTATGAATAAACCCAAATACATCCCAGAACCTGGTGTCACAAGTACATGAGCAATTACTAAGGAATCGAATAAAGTACAATAACTGTCCGGAGTACAAGTGGACAAAAATGGAAATACCATACAATACTTTGAAGGAGACTCTGCTGACTGCGATCGTCTCGATAAATGCAACTCACCTAAGTCTCCGTATTAACCATGTCGCTATGCCACTAAGCCGCTAGCCATATACGAACATGTGCAACAAAAATGCACAGAAGTGTAGTATGAGTATGAAAACAACGTGTACCCAATGAATATCCCGTCTAATCTCGAAGAAGTAGAGACGAGATGGTCGACTTCGACACTTACTAGTGGTCCAATAATGATATATTATTAAGGCGAATAATCAAGGATTTATTAAGAATGACAGTAATTTCAAGTAAGTCATGAACAGGTGAAAGTTCTTTTTTTTTATATTAAAAGTCTCAAGGTTCATAATCCAATAGTTTCCAATTATCTCAAGTCGGGGAGAACAAATATCAATCTCAAATAATCTCAAGGCAAGCAATACAAGCATGCGCAAATCATGCCGAGGACGTACGACCCGCTCCAACAGAAAATAAACTGTGCACTGCCGAGGGTCGAACGACGCGAACCATAGATGCATCTATTACCTCGCTCTCGAACTATCCTGCGACGCGGTCAAAATAAAATAAACAAATACCCTGCTCGCGAATCATACATGCAACGCAGGTACACATAGGGATACATGCTCAAATAGCAAATTAAGAATTTATCAGGGAACATTTATCCATATAAAAGCAAATCCTCTTTTAACAATTTAAGAAAATGAAGTTTAATCCTTTTAGAAATTCATTTACTAATTCATTGTAACTTAAGCAATTCAAACTATCAACAAGTTTATAATTAATCCAAGTATAGCATGCTTTTGGGTCCTAGACTACCCGAACAATAGCATAATAGTAGCTACGCGCGGACTCTCGTCACCTCGTGCATACGTAGCCCCCACAAATAGGAGCACATAACCAACTAACTTTCCTATGGGGACAATTCCCTCTTACAAGGTTAGAAAGGAGACTCATCTCGCTCCAAATATCCATAACCGGCATTTCACGCTCCTCCGAAGACTTAAATCGACGTACAATGCTCCAAAACTAGCCAAGGATTATACAAATCCATTAATATATGCTAAATTACTCATTACAATCCAACTTATAGCAATTCCTAGCCCCGGTCGAAAAGTTGACAAAAACACCCTCGGGCCCACGTGCCCGGATTCCGAAATTTCTCGAAGATAAGGTTTACCCATGAACTCACAAACTCAAATATACGATTTTCTCCTAATTCCATACCCAAAATCGTGGTCAAAATCCAAGAATACTAATATTCTAGGTTTTCTTCAAAATTCCAAAATCTCTACTAATTTACATGATTTTCCATATTAAAATCTAGAGATAATCCAAGTAATTAACTTGCAATAGGTGGGAATCACTTACCTTGACATGGATGATGAAAATAGAGCTCCAAAATCGCTCCTAGGTTGGCTCCCATGGAGAAAATGAGATGAAATGAGCCAAACCCATTTCTTTACACTTATACACTGCCGAGACGAGTCTTCTTCGCGTTCGCGAGACCCCCATCTTGTTCGCGAAGAAGAAAATTCCCAAAAATCGTTTTTCATACTCTTCTCAGACAGCCTCTAGTATAATGGCCATAACGTTTTGTACATAACTCCAAATTACAAATGGTTTCATGTTTTGGAAACTAGAAACCAATATCTACAACTTTCATGTTTTGGTCATCTCCCAATTCCTTATAGATTTTGAGATATAAGCTGCCAAAGTCAGCCCTGTGCAATACAAATTTCTTCTTTATCTTTCCGGACAGCCTATAGTGTACCAGCCATAACTTTTGGTACACAAATCCAAATTCTAAATGGTTTATATTTTTGAAAACTAGACACGAAGAGCTACAACTTTTATTTTTGGATCTTCTCCAAATTCCTTATAGATTGTGAGATATGAGCCTCTAAAGTCAGACCTGTGTAGCAGAGATTTCCTTCTACGCAAACGCGAGATCCTCTTCGAGAACGCGAAGAACAGAGTCCCTGAGGCCAAATCCTTCTTCGCGAACGCGAGAGGATCCTCGCGAACGCGAAGAACAACACCAGATACCAGCATCAGCTATTTCAAAGCAGCCCGAAATGATCCGAAACCACCCCGAAACACACCCGAGGCCCCCGGGGCCCCGTCCGATCACACAAACCAGTCTCATAACATACACGGACCTGCTCGAGGCCTCAAATCACATCAAACAATATCAAAATCATGAATTGCACCCCAATTCAAGCTTAATGAACTTTAGAACTTCAAGTTTCTACATTGGATGTCGAAACCTATCAAATTACGTCCGATTGATCTCAAATTTTGCACACAAGTCACATTCGACATTACGGACCTGCTCCAACTTTCGGAATTGGATTCTGACCCCGATATCAAAAAGTCCACTTCCGGTCAAACTCCTCAAAAACCTTCAAATTTCTATCTTTAGCCAAATGATTCCAAAATGACCCACGGAACTCCGAATTCACTTCCGATCGCGCTTCCAACTCCAGAATCACCATACGGAGCTATTCTCAGACTCGGAATCCCAAACGGACATCGATAACACTGAAATGCACTTCAAGCCAAACTTATGAAATTTCTTCCAAAATGCTAACTTCTACAATAGGCGCCAAAACGCTCTCGGGTCATCCAAAACCCTATCTGGGCATACTCCCAAGTCCGAAATCATCATATGAACCTGCTAGAACCTTCAGATCCTGATTCCGAGGTCGTTTACTCTGAAATCCAATCTCAGTTAATTCTTTCAACTTTAAGCTTCCGAAATGAGAATTCTCTTTCCAAATCGACTCTGAACTTCCCGAAATTCAATTCCAATGATGCGCACAAGTCATAATACCTGAAATGAAGCTGCTCATGGCCTCAGACTGCTGAACGATGTGCTAGAGCTCAAAACGACCGGTCGGGTCGTTACAGAATGGCTCTAAGCTCAATCATGAACAACGAATTAGTTTAATTGCAGAAGTGACAGAAGAAGAAGTATATAAGGGTCTATGTGCTATACAAGAGGATAAAGCTCCTGGAGTTGATGGATACAATTCATGTTTTTTCAAGAAAGCATGGCCAATACTGCAGCAGGAGACTGTGCAAGCAGTGCAGGAGTTATTTACTACTGGGAAAATGTACAAAGGTATTAACTGTACAGCAACTACCCTGGTTCCTAAAGTGAATAGCCCAACCACAGCAAAAGAATTCAGGCCTATTGTATGTTGTACTGTCCTCTATAAGATAATATCTAAAATACTAGCAAGCAGGCTACAAGGAGTAATTGCTAGTGTGATAAGTGAAGCTCAGGCTGGATTCATCCCAGGAAGGAAAATATCAGATAACATCATCTTATCTCATGAACTTGTGAAGGCATATACCAGAAAGAATTCTTCTCCAAGGTGTATGATCAAGATTGATCTAACCAAAGCTTATGATTCTGTAGAATGGACATTCTTGGAGCAGGTAATGACTGAGTTGGGATTTCCTACTAAGTTCCTTCAATGGGTGCTTACTTGTATGAAGACTGTATCCTACTCAATTATCATCAATGGAGAACTTACTGAACCATTTCCAGCTGCAAAGGGATTGAGATAGGGAGATCCCATGTCTCCTTTCCTCTTTGCAATTGCTATGGAATACCTGAGTAGAAGCTTGAATGGATTGAAGAAAGAAAAGGAATTCAAATATCACCCAAGGTGTGCTAAGCATGGCATAACTCATCTGAGCTTTGCAGATGATCTGCTACTCTTTGCAAGGGGTGACATGGCCTCAATAACTCAACTACAACACTGTCTTAATCATTTCTATGCAGCTTCAAGTTTAAAGGCCAACCATGAAAAAAGCTCAATCTTCTTTGGAGGTGTTACTCAGTTGGCAAGTGAAGAGAAGTTCAGAAATTTGGTTACTCTAGAGGTACATTGCCAGTTAAGTACCTTGGAGTCCCACTAACCACTAAGAGATGTCCATAGCTCAATGGCAGCCACTTATTGAAAAGATGGTGGCAAGAATTTCTTCATGGACAGCAAAAAAAACTCTCATATGCTGGAAGAATTCAATTAGTGCAATCTGTTTTATTTGGTATTCAGGCTTATTGGTCTCAACTGTTTCTAATCCCTAGCAAGGTACTGAAGACTATTGAGGCATACTGCAGAAGCTATGTGTGGTCAGGAGTTAATACCATCACAAGAAGATCTCTGGTAGCATGGGATAAACTGTGCACACCTAAAAGTGTTGGGGGGCTGAACCTAATCAACCTTAAGCTATGGAACAAAGCAGCAGCAGCAAAGAATTACTGGGATCTAGCAAACAAAGGGGATAACATGTGGATCAAATGGACACATGCATACTATATAAAAGGCCAACAGATATCTAATATGCCAATACCACAGCAGGCTTCCTGGCTAGTTAGAAAAATGATAGAGGCAAGAAGATCAGTGACAACAATTCACATCCAGCAAAGGAAGAATAACAGCATGATCAGACAATTATATTTGGCTATGATGGGGCAATTGCAAAAAGTAGAATGGAAGATGTTCATGTTTGGAAATGAAGCAAGGGCAAAAGCTAAATTCACTATGTGGCTATACTTCCATGACAGGATGCTAACTAGTGACAGATTGAACAAATGGGGGATGCAGGTAGACAGGGAATGCAGTCTATGTAAAAAACATGATGAGAACAGGATGCATATCTTCGTTGAATGTGAGTATGCTAAGAATGTTTGGACAAAGCTACTAAAATGGATGCAAAGGCAACAAATGTGGGCAACCTCTTGGGATCAGCATTGGCAATGGGCAACAGAGAATGCAAAAGGGAAATCAAGTAAAGCAGGAGTATTCAGAATGGTATATGCAGAAGCAATTCATGAGATATGGAATGAGAGAAACCTTAGGATATTTGAAAAGCAAAGCAAGAAAGCTGAAGAATTAGCTAGGAACATAGCATGCATATGTAATGTTAGAGCAACAAATCAAAATAGGCAGCTTATACAGAATTTTCAGTTTTGATTGTAAATATCAGTAGAGAGGAAGTGAGTATAGTAGTTACATGTATAGGAGAGAGAGATACAACAAAAGGATAGTAGGCTGAGTTTGTAAGCCAACTGTAGATTTGTAATGCTTCATTATAGATTAATGAAAATTCCTAACTACCAAAAAAAAATATTAGCAGGATCACAATATTATCCGCACATACAATACTAGTATAAGACTCATAACTAAAATTTTAGTTATCAAATCTTTCCTTTTAAAATTAGTAGAAAGTTTAATATTTAGAATTTCAAAATAAATATAGTCTGGGAGAACTAGGAATACGTTTTCTTTTCCTTCTATTTTCTTACGGCAATTTTCTTTGAAATATGCTTAGACATTCATTCTTTTTATAGGTAATAACTTAGAACATTAAGGGATAGTGAGATGTTTATACTTAAAAAATATTTTAATTATTAAATATATTTTTTAAATATTACATAAGATTATAGAGCCGTCAACATGGGCTTGGCCCGATGGGCTAGCCCAGCAGCCCGTGATTTAGCAGGGCTGGCTAGAATTTTTGGAGCCCATTTAAAACGAGGCTTTTAAGCCCGGCTCGAGTAAGCCCGTGGCCCGTGAGGCTTGACTGGGACTGGGTTGGGCCGACCCGTGGGCCTAATAAAAATACTTATTTAAAATATATAAAATATAAAAAGTATATGACACAAAAAATAACAAGAAGAGTATCACAAGCTTAAAGTTTATTAAGCTCGTCATATTAAAAGATCAAAGTCTTAAAACATTAATTAATTTTAAAATTTTAGTTATTCTTAATATTTAACAAATTAATATTGCATACAAATTGTAAATGTAGATGAAAGTAAAGATGTTAAGCCAATCTTCTTACAAGCGGATTCAAATATGTTTGATGAAGATGATGTGTGTTTGGATATCCCATAAGCGTTATGGACATTTTCTTGAATATTTTTTTGAGTTTTGACTTTTATTGAAGGAAATATAGTCTTGTCTTTTACTTTTTTAGTATTTATTGTGATATATTGGAGCAATATAAAAAGTTATTAAGTTCTGTGAAAATTTTTCAATAAGATTTTTTTAACTTTTAAATATTTATCTTTTTTAGGTTAGATCTTACAAAATATATATAATTATATTTTAAAAAAATGATGGGCCGGCCCGTGGGGACCCGCGGCCCACATAGAGCTGGAGTGGGCTGACTTTATAAGGCCCATCAAAATGGTGGGCTAGCCCAGACCAACCCGTCAATTGCTAAAGCGCACGTGGACTGGGCTGGGCTAGCCCGGCCCCGCCCATATTGAAAGCTCTACATAAGAAAATAAGAAAATTATCTATATTATCTCTATTATAATAAAATTAAAAATCCCCAATGCAAATAAATAAATAAATTATTCGCTTAATGTTAAGAATAAATAAGCAACTCTTTGAATTAATTAATTAGTAAAAGAGTCCAATTTAATTCTTTTTCAAAATCTCATGTTAGTAAAGTTATTTTTCAAGTTGATCAAACTCTTAAGTTACACAAATTTGTTTGCATAAAAAGAGCACCAGCGGTGCAGAATTAAAAAGTTGAGCAAAATTAGTTATATTTGATGGATTATAATAAGCAGCGGAAGCAATCCCAGTATCAAAATCACATGTAATCTAGACAACTAGCATAAACGGAATTTCACGGGTTATCTCTTGAAGCGTGAACATATCTTTTCTACCACGTGAGCCTTCAGTTCCATAACTTCTTAATGGAATCTCCATCACCCGCACAATCGTGATCCTCGAACATTCCACGGTCTTCTACTGTGTTACCCAAATAATACCCAGTAATAGCAATTTCGTGTGGGCGAAATTTCTAGGAAAACTTGGCTAAAAATTTCAGCCACCATGTACTACCCCTCTAGGTGGAAAACCTTATGTATTTATAGCACAAGTTTTAAGGGTTAAGTGTCAGGACCCAAAATCCACTAAGGATCGCGATGGCGCCGGACACTGCTGTCAAGCAAGCCAACCCAAATTACATGATGAAGTTCTCATTTTTAACAATCTTGAAAACTAAGATTTTCCTTCAATTTTTCATAAATAAAAAGATCACTACTTCAATTCAAATTAAATAGTAAGCAATTAGTACCAAATATTTCGAAACCATCCCAGAACCCGGTGTCACAAGTGCATGAGCATCTACTGATAAGGAAATAAAAATACATCACCCGTCCGGAATACAGTGGACAGGAAGTAAATACAACATACTGAAAGGGACTATACTAGCTGCGGGCCGCCTCGAATAATGCAACTCACCTAGTCCCAGAATCATCCGTGCTGCTACGCCCAGTAGGCCGCTAGAGCTACATATACCTGTGCAACAAAAATGCACAGAAGTGTAGTATGAGTACGAAAACAACGTGTACTCAGCAAGTATCCCGTCTAATCTCGAAGAAGTAGAGACGGGAGGTCGACTTTAACACTTGCTAGTGGTCGAATGATAACATAATAACATGTGCGAAAATCATGGATTTATATAGCAGTGCTAACTCCCAAGCCGGAAAATAGGTAAACCATTATCAATTAATAAGGATTTTCAAGATTTACTTTTCAATATATTTATCAATTTATATCAGGCCATGAAAAGGCAATATCAACATTTAACATTTCAGGTAAGCATGCGCAAATCATGCCGAGGTCGACGGCCCGCTCCAACAGAAATGTAAACTGTGCACTTGCCGAGGGTCGACGGCGCGCCTATAGATGCATCTATTACCCCGCTCGCGAACTAACCTGCGACGCGGTCAACATAAAATAAACAAACACCCTGCTCGCGAATCAGGCATGTGACGCAGGTACACATAGGGATGCATGCTCAACAGTCAATTAAGAATTTTCGAGGAACATTTATCCAAATAAAAACTAATTCTCTTTTAACAATTTTAAGAAAATAACGTTTAATCCCTTTAGAAATTCATTTACTGATCCGTGGTAATTTAAGAAATTCAAGCCGTCAATAAGTTTACAATTAACCCAAGATAGCATGCTCTGGGTCCTAGACTACCCGGACAATAGCATAATAGTAGCTACGCACGGACTCTCGTCACCTCGTGCGTACGTAGCCCCCACAAATAGGAGCACATAATCAATTATTTCACCTGTGGGACAATTCCCTCTTACAAGGTTAGAAAGGAGACTCACCTCGCTCCGAAGGTCCATAACCGGCATTCCACGCCCTTCCGAAGACTCGAATCGATGCACAACGCTCCAAAATTAGCCAATAATTATGTAAATCCATTAATATATGCTAAGGTACTCATTATAATCCAATTTATAACAATTCCTAACCCCGATCGTTAAGTTGACAAAAATGCCCTCGGGCCCACGTGCCCGGAATCCGAAATTTTTCGAAGATAAAGATTACCCATGACCTCACGAACTCAAATATATGATTTTCTCTAAATTCCATACCCAAAATCGTGGTCAAAATCCTAGAATACTAGTTTTCTAGGTTTTCCCTCAAAACCTCAAATTTATACTAATTTCAATGTCTAAATCCATATATAAACTTTGTATTTAACTCAAAACCAGTAGAAATCACCTACCTCATGCTTGGTGATGAAAATGACACTCCAAAGTTGCTCCAAAAAACCTGCTCTCATGGAAGAAAATGAAGTGAAATGAGCCAAAACCCGATTTTAAAAGAACATTGCCCAGGCGACCCTTCTATGCGATCGCAACCATAGCCCTGCAATCGCATAGGCTAGCTATGCTGCCTCCCAAATTCCTTCATTGCGATCGCATGCTAGCCTCTGCGTTCGCACATGCCAAACGCATCACAGCCTCAAATCGCACACTATGCGATCGCATTTCCAACCCCGCGATCGCATAAGCCTCCAACCTGAAGCCCAGCCTCCTGCTCTGCGATCGCATTGCACTTCCTGCGATCGCAAAGGCCAAACCTCAGCCCCCTCAACTCTTGCACTATGCGATCACAGGCCATCTCTTGCGATCGCATAGAGTAAAAACCTGCTGCACTTATACCAGGAAAACCAGCAATCCTCACAAGGCAAAAATCGATCCGTTGAGCTTCCGAAACACGCCCGAGGCCCCCGGGACCTCAACCAAACCTACCAACCAATCCCAAAACACATTACGGACTTGCTCGAGGCCTCAAATCATATCAAACAACGCTAAAACCATGAATTACACCCCAATCCAAGCTTAATGAACTTTAGAATTTCAAACTTCCACATTCGATGTCGAAACCTATCAAATCACGTCTGATTGACCTCAAATTTTGCATACAAGTCATATTCGACATTACGGAACTACTCCAACTTCCGACCCCGATATCAAAAAGTCAACTTCCGGTCAAACTTCTAAAAAACCTTCAAATTTCTATCTTTAGCCAAATGGCTCCAAAATGACCTACGGACCTCCGAATTCACTTCCGATCGCGCTCCCAACTCCAGAATCACCATACGGAGCTGCTCCCAGACTCGGAATCCCAAACGGAAATCGATATCACTGAAATGCACTTCAACCCAAACTTATGAAATTTCTTTCAAAATGCTAACTTCCACAATAGGCGCCAAAACTCTCTCGGGTCATCCAAGACCCGATCCGGGCACATGCCCAAGTCCGAAATCATCATACGAACCTGCTGGAACCTTTAGATCCCAATTCCGAGGTCGTTTACTTAAAAATCCGATCTTAGTTAATTCTTTCAACTTTAAGCTTCTGAAATGAGAATTCTCTTTCCAAATCGACTCTGAACTTCCCGAAACTTAATTCCGACCACGTGTACAAGTCATAATACCTGAAATGAAGCTGTTCATGGCCTCAGACTGCTGAACGACGTGCCAGAGCTCAAAACAACCGGTCGGGTCGTTACATTCTCTCCCACTTAAACATATGTTCGTCCTCGAACGTGCTGAAAACTACACTGAAGTAGTCTGAAATCACTGTTTAACTTCTCACGCACCTTCCCGTGCCACCACAACTCAGTTGAGCACATCAGCTCGATCAATTCTGAAGATATTCCCTTTTATTCAAGCAAATAAGCCCTAGAGCGCAATTCTAACATCCGGAATTCTATGCCCGACCTGTTTCCAACATACGATCACCATATCAATCACTACACGCTGTACCCAAACATGACTGCATAACTTTGCTGAATTCACACCTTGTATCATTTTACTCACCGGACCACAATAACATTTTCTGATCAACTTAGTCGAAATTCCACGAATCGGATGCTCCCATTGCACCCCATGACATACACAGGTCTTACTCTAACTCTTACAATACCGCCACAACGGAAGAGTTGTGCAGAAATTCATAATCAACTGTCGAGTCAACCAATCATTGAGTCTATACTTCTGACAAGAAACATTACCATATTCTGAACCAAATAATGATCTTTGCTCCTTAATATATTTCACGTAATCAGATTGCACTGATCCTAAATCCAACAATCTCGTCTCACCCAGTACGAACTGCTCAGGCAATAAGCCATCCCGACATGACCAAAAGTCTCATATGATGCCACAATGTGCCAATAGGCTACCAATTAGAATGCGATACAAAAAGGAAAATGAACTCTGAAAAGGAATTTCAATTACCCCGCTCGCGAATCATACATGCGACGCGGCGCACAGCTAATATGAGTTTTCTTCGAAAAATAGGGAACAGAACACATAAAAACAAATATGAGGAACTGTACCGAACACCACACTGTTGCGGCGCGCAACCCGATCTAAACAACATACCCATGACGGCGTGCCACCCGATCCACACATAGAACTCACATAAGGAGATACGTCGAGCTAAATTGCTCGCTAAAACGAAATACCAAATATCGGTCAGAAACATGCTAGGTGCATAATACCATCCCTGAGGGAACAGATAGCACTATAGGCTACAAAATTCAAGCACAACTGAGGTGCGATACCCGATCCGAATCTCAAGAGCCACCCTGCTCATATAACATCATCGCTACGCGGAATCTCAACACATAAGAAATTTACCAAGCCGTCTCACAACTCATATGTGGCGCAATATATATATATATATCATTGCACAAAATAGCTGACGACAAATAACACCCCGACTGCTCTTCCATAAGGAACGCTTGCTGAAATGAACACAACTGGCCTGACATAGGGCCCATCTTCACGCTTAAATCCATCCACCGACCTCAAGTCGATCCTGATTGCACGGAACTAGGCTAACAACCTTTCAAAGGTCCATAATGACCCCCCCTTTTTCTCATAACACATAAGAACAACCATCATAACCGGAGTACTCATCCACAGTCCACAACTCAATAAGCCATGTGCCCTCCAGGCATAAATTCTCAAATTGACGATATCACCACAATCTTCATACTTGGTTTAAATCTTTAATCAATCAAGTGGCTACATGCCACTCTTATACAATCTTCCTGTGGGATACGCTCCCACCACTTATCATAACAATTAACAGGTCTGTACACCCAAGCCACCGGCCGCACTAACGCTGAAAAGCGATCAAGAATTCCTTAACCAGGATGCAAAGCCTTTTTACAAAACATCGATCTTAGGTGACGCTGAAGACAGTACCAAAACATCTAAACCCCCTTCCTGCTCATCCGAGCTCGTGACGTCCTTTTCAACACCGAACTGCAACCTTGATCCTCACTTCAAATTCCATATCACTTACTGCTCCCAATATGCCAATATACGATAGGACACGACTCTTCCTCATAACTCCAGAATCACTAATAGATTAACATTTCATTATATAAAACTTTTCACTTAACTCACTTCAGGAGAACCATAGCAGCACACAGGTGAATCCTCATAACCGTAGAACATACAAATCCTTAAGTAGTGGTCTAATCCACCACAACCCTCCCGGGATCCGCCCACACATAACATGCCATAACGGTAGAATACTTCTAAATAACATCAATTACGGCGGCCGACAGGCCTCACACGTACCGTCACAAATCACTTGCATAACTTGATCACACCGAAGGAATGATCACTGACACCAATATGCCAATTCAACTATGGCCAATTAGCCTACCTTCTTCCAATTTATCCGTGATTGCCTTAGAAATAATACTAACTCCATTCAACATAAAACATACTCCATTCAACATAAAACATACTCCATCTGCACTCACCCCGAGTGACTTTGAATCACGAGACCATGCTGTACCAAATCCCACGAACCATTTCATACCTTCCTTGCGCGCATATTCGCACCCTCAACTGATATGCCCATTCTGCTAATCCGTTTTACGAATCCGAAATCTCTTCTCATTTTCCTCTCAAGTGCTACACTGCAAGTCAAAACATCACAGAACGTTCTGAGCCTCCATTCATAAGCTGCTGCAAAAGCTTGATTCTCAACTGCACCTATAGGCTCGAAATCATTAGGCACCACACTTTACCCCTTTTTAATCCATTAGGACCGCTGCTGAGAGCCACCCGCTCTGACTTGGCCCCGAATATAATCAATTCCATAAATCTTCTAGCACATGAACACCCCATTGGTGATGCACCTGGAAGAATCCCTTCCCTTGGAACCCGCATCTTTACAAACACAATCTTGAATCCTTCCCCAAGTCTGAACATGGGCTAATAAGGCCAACAATAGCCCACCTTTAATAATTTCTCTGCTCAAATTACCACTTATGGTCTTTTCCCATTGCTGAAATAGCCCATCAATATGCTAATAACCAGAAACCTCGCAAGTAGTTAACCATGCAACCCCATCATAGGCGGTGGGACTCTCCCACTTAGCTCGAAGCAACTACTACACAACTCTGGAATTTACCAGGATTCTTAATCTCCTATTGACATAACCTTGCGCAATCAACTGCCAACATGCTCGATATCTTACTATAGAAACTCCCTTTTTATACTCAGAATCATCAACAACATTCGCACGACCTATCCCTTCGCTGTATAACCAATAGAATTCTTCGCAGAAGCTCGCCAACCACGCGATCGCTAACCTGCTCACAGGGATGAATTACCTGTAGAAATCACTCCCGGCATCTTCCAGCGCTGCTACACGGGGTACAATCACTACGACATCAATAACTCGTCCAGAGTCCGAGCTCACCTCCAGCTGCACAAGTCCATTCACCCCTCGTGGACATCCATTAAACGTGCGGCAGCATCTTCCAAATTCAAAGTTATTTTCATCCTTCTTCATTCAAGCAACTCCTTTCCGTTATATCAAATCTCCTGTTGCATAACAGCCCATACTTCAAATTTAATTCGTAGGCCCAAATCACCAATCACCAAAAATTTCCCCAAATCACTCCAAACTCTTATCAAGGTGCATAGTCATCCTACCACAATGCCCATATGCAACTCCGCCACTCTCCCACTTTGGCGGAACTCATCCTTTTAATCGACTACTCGGCCCTTGACCCCTTATACTCGGCCTTCTAGAAATTTTTAGCCGTCGTCTGACACTTCCCACACATCTTTCCTCGTCCTTTGCTACTCAGTTGGTTCCTTAATAAAATCTATCTTCATAACACTTGAATCCACAAATCGCTACTAACTTTAGATCTTTCCGAAGGTCATCTTTATCAAACCGTCAACATTAGAAATACTGATTCAATCTTGAACCACCGCACCCTACGATATCTGACAGTTGTATCTCCAATACTATTTCACAATATCTTGCCCCAAAGGCGAATTGTAGCAGATCATAACTCCGACAAACTTAGTACGTTCAATTAGGGCAACGACACCCCCATCATAGAAGAGAGCTCCACCACGCTTGCAAATACCAAGTCTCATTACTTCCACCAGCCCACATCTGATCATCCTTAGTCCGATTGCCTTTCCCCTGCCGGGAATAAAATACTAAATCTCTTGATTATGCACTGAGTAAACCTCCCTTCAAGTCATTCATTGCCCCGACACGTGGGCAACATCCTACCATCATATCACTACTGCGGAACAATCGTTCGTAAGCATCATGGCAACTTGTGCCTAGCTTCAGAGCCCTCAGAAGTACCGTTACTGGGCTGAAATAGTAAAATATCCTTCCACAAGGCGACGATAATAGCTCAGAGGACTATACGGGGAGAAATATCCCGCACCATATCCGTAGTACCATTATGATTCTTAAAGCGCTTGGCGTCGCATAAGATTGAGTAGGAATGAATTAAAGGCATATGCCTCCAGGGATCAAATCGCACGATAAGGAATAAAGAAGGGAAGTACTCCTAACAGTCTCGCAGCCTCCCGAGGATAAGTACAGACGTCTCCGTACCGATCCGCGAGACTCTACTAGACTTGCTCATGACTCGTGAGACCCTAGGAACCTAGTGCTCTGATACCATGTTGTCACGACCAAAAATCCACTAAGGGTCGCGATGGCGCCGGACACTGCTGTCAGGCAAGCCAACCCAAATTACTTGATGAAGTTCTCATTTTTAACAATCTTGAAAACTAAGATTTTCCTTCAATTTTTCATAAAATAAAAAGATCACTACTTCAATTCAAATTAAATAGTAAGAAACTAGTACCAAATATTTCGAAACCATCCCAGAACCCGGTGTCACAAGTGCATGAGCATCTACTGATAAGGAAATAAAAATACATCACTCGTCCGGAATACAGTGGACAGGAAGTAAATACAACATACTGAAAGAGACTATACTAGCTGCGGGCCACCTCGAATAATGCAACTCACCTAGTCCAGAATCATCCGTGCTGCTACGCCCAGTAGGCCGCTAGAGCTACATATACCTGTGCAACAAAAATGCACAGAAGTGTAGTATGAGTACGAAAACAACGTGTATTCAGCAAGTATCCCATCTAATCTCGAAGAAATAGAGACGGGAGGTCGACTTTAACACTTGCTAGTGGTCGAATGATAACATAATAACATGTGCGAAAATCATGGATTTATATGGTAGTTCTAACTCCCAAGCCGGAAAATAGGTAAACCTTTATCAATTAATAAGGATTTTCAAGATTTACTTTTCAATATCTTTATCAATTTATATCAGGCCATGAAAAGACAATATCAACATTTAATATTTCAGGCAAGCAATGCAAGCATGCTCATATCATGCCGAGGTCGACGGCCCGCTCCAACAGAAATGTAAACTGTGCACTTGCCGAGGGTTGACGGCGCGCCTATAGATGCATCTATTACCCCGCTCGCGAACTAACCTGCGACGCGGTCAACATAAAATAAACAAACACCCTGCTCGCGAATCAAGCATGCGACGCAGGTACACATAGGGATGCATGCTCAACAGTTAATTAAGAATTTTCGAGGAACATTTATCCAAATAAAAACTAATTCTCTTTTAAAAATTTTAAGAAAATAACGTTTAATCCCTTTAGAAATTCATTTACTGATCCGTGGTAATTTAAGCAATTCAAGCCGTCAATAAGTTTACAACTAACCCAAGTATAGCATGCTCTGGGTCCTAGACTACCCGGACAATAGCATAATAGTAGCTATGCACGGACTCTCGTCACCTCGTGCGTACGTAGCCCCCACAAAGAGGAGCACATAATCAATTATTTCACCTATGGGACAATTCCAGTCACGACCCAAACCGAAGGGCCGCGACGGGCACCCGGTGCCTTACTCAACCGAGTACCAACGTAACATATCATTCTTATCGTACTATCATGGATAAATGAGCTAGAAAACCCTTCATGAGATAACAAGAATGAAACATAAGGGAATACTTAACGTATGATGACCCAGCATGATATACAAACTTATACATGTGACATACGGGCCTATAAGGCCGACATGACCATTTGTAAACTCAAAACATAGGCCGACAAGGCCATACAAGTATCCATACACCTGACATCTGTCTACAAGCCTCTAAGAGTACATAAAATTATAAAGGTCGGGACAGAGCCCCGTCATACCAATCAATACATATCCAAAGCATACTGACCAAATAGGCAACTCCGGAGCAAGTGGAGTACACCAACACCTTCGCTGAGCTGATAGCCTACTAGGAGGAATGTCAACCTGTCTATCGGGACCTACGGGCATGAAACGCAGCGTCCCCAGGCAAAAGGGACGTCAGTACGAATAAAGTACCGAGTATGTAAGGCAGGAAAGCATAAATAAGAACAGTAATGTAAAGAGAGATAGAGGAGATACAACCTGTAACATCTGAGTGCCTCTGGGGGCTACTGACATGAAATGCATAATACATATATATACATAAACTTTTGAAAACATACGCCTCTGTGGGCATCATCATCATCATATCATACCCGGCCTCAAAGAGGACTCGGTAAAAAAACGTACCCGGCCAACGTGGAGCTCGGTAAACCCAACTGATCAGTGGTTGCACAATAGGTGCCATACCCGGCCGACTATAGCGCGGCTCGGTAGAGTAAAATAGATACATATATAATGCATGCTGGACTCATGGAGTCACGTTCTAAACCTTTTGGAGTGACATAAGGTCATTGCACCATCGATTAACATTATGGACATCATACCATCAATATGAACTTCACTAGGACTCAAGGATCATACATACTTTCTTGGAATAACTTTGTAAGGAAAGAACAACATGGACAACCTTAGTTGCTAGGAGTAGATTCATTATGAAATAGCGTATCGTTTATGTTCATTTCACTATAGATCATGCCAAAAGAATGAAGGGAGAGCCTTAACATACCTTGTATATTCTTCCCAACCTCAAGCTATGCAATTTCACGGCTCCTTAGTCTACAATAAGAGAAATGACACTCTCGTTATCGTTTAAGCATCGCAACTATTATGTATCGACCACAACCTATTTTACAATAAAACGGACAGCACCTCCCCTATATATATGACTTCACACTAGTCAAAACAATCACAAACAGCCCAACATACCCCTATCACTTCATACACAACACGACAACCATAATAGTGTCAAACAATCCGAAAATGTTATGACGAACGACCAACAAACAACCTTGCCATTATGTGGTGTTTCTCCACACTCTTCCTCCTCTCAACTCCATAAAAATAGTAGTAAAAGAGACAACCCAATACCAACACGAAACAGCCCAAAAACAGTCTCACAAGTTCATCAACTCAAACATAATTTTTCGGTTTACTTAAACACGTTTCGACTTGTCTTTTCTTTCAAATTGAGAAATACAACCAAAAGTACATCATTACACCTCTTGTCCAATAAACCAGCCATGAATATAACTTAAAAATGAGTTCACAACCAGCCAACCATTGCACAAGATCAAACAACATACCATTCTTCCGAAACTAGCTAGGTCTATTCTTTACGATCGAGTTACAACTCGCAAACGCATAGATAATGGAAGGAGAAGCATAAACTTAACTTGTACTGAGTATCACCCACGAAACCTGGTCCCTTTTCATCAAAAATAAGTTCCTCAATGCGGATACAAGAAGGAGAAAGAGAAACTAGCATGCTGTCCGGACTTTTCAGCACTAGAATCGCGTCGTAACACCCGGAATACCCTAGGGTTTGTGTGGGATTTTGGGGGAGGAGTTGCAGGGGTTAAATTAGGTTTTCTTGGTCTGAAATACAGGTGAAATAACTCAGTTTGTATTCCCTTAAATGACCCCTCTTGGCCGACTTTGGGGCTTTTAATTAAGTCCTCTCATTTTGGCAAGTAGGTGATGCACCTACTTGTCACCTACCAGTCTGCGCTGTCTCGCGAAAATGCAAATATCTCTCTACTCCAATATCGTATCGACAAACGGTTTAATGCGTTGGAAACTAGACTCGTAGATCTTCAATTTGATATATAGATCATCCATTTATTCCAAGTATATCGGGAGAAAAGTGCATCTACATTTGACCTAAATTTCAGCATATTATAAATGGAACTTGTGATGACCTTTTCCAACTTTTGTTCCACAACTCGCTTGACTTCAAAACATAACACCAACTATCGTACGACTAAAATAACTCATAATATAATCTCCTTATAATGTTAATAACCCTAGTATCACCCCAAAAGTACATGGTAAAATATTCCAACTTGTCGACTTTCGACGAAACTTAGTTTCTTCAATTCGTTTAGCTTCTAAGCCTTCAAACCCTCTTGCTACTTGGTACTAATGATCTTAAATATTTGTAACCTCCACATTAACATGATGAACTAACTTTGTAAACTTTTAAAAGATGATTCCCTTTCTGAGATTACATTAATTGACTTATGATGTATTCTTACGTACGAAAACACGGGGTGTAACAATTCCCTCTTACAAGGTTAGAAAGGAGACTCACCTCGCTCCGAATGTCCATAACCGGCATTCCACGCCCTTCCGAAGACTCGAATCGATGCACAACGCTCCAAAATTAGCCAATAATTATGTAAATTCATTAATATATGCTAAGGTACTCATTATAATCCAATTTATAACAATTCCTAACCCCGATCGAAAAGTTGACAAAAATGCCCTCGGGCCCACGTTCCCGGAATCCGAAATTTTTCGAAGATAAAGATTACCCATGACCTCACGAACTCAAATATATGATTTTCTCTAAATTCCATACCCAAAATCGTGGTCAAAATCCAAGAATACTAGTTTTCTAGGTTTTCCCTCAAAACCTCAAATTTATACTAATTTCAACGTCTAAATCCATATATAAACTTTGTATTTAACTCAAAACCAGTAGAAATCACTTACCTCATGCTTGGTGATGAAAATGACACTCCAAAGTTGCTCCAAAATCTGCTCTCATGGAAGAAAATGAAGTGAAATGAGCCAAAACCTGATTTTAAAAGAACACTGCCCAGGCGACCCTTCTATGCGATCACAACCATAGCCCTGCGATCGCATAGGCCAGCTATGCTGCCTCCCAAATTCCTTCATTGCGATTGCGTGCTAGCCTCTGCGTTCGCACATGCCAAATGCATCACAGCCTCAAATCGCACACTATGCGATCGCATTTCCAACCCCGCGATCGCATAAGCCTCCAATCTGAAGCCCAGCCTCCTCCTCTGCGATCGCATTGCACTTCCTGCGATCGCAAAGGCCAAACCTCAGCCCCCTCAACTCTTGCACTATGCAATCGCAGGCCATCTCTTGCGATCGCATAGAGTAAAAACCTGCTGCACTTATACCAGAAAAACTAGCAATCCTCACAAGGCGAAAATCGATCCGTTGAGCTTCCGAAACACGCCCGAGGCCCCCGGGACCTCAACCAAACCTACCAACCAATCCCAAAACACATTACGGACTTGCTCGAGGCCTCAAATCATTTCAAACAGCACTAAAACCATGAATTACACCCCAATCCAAGCTTAATGAACTTTAGAATTTCAAACTTCCACATTCGATGCCGAAACCTATCAAATCACGTCCGATTGACCTCAAATTTTGCACACAAGTCATATTCGACATTACGGAACTACTCCAACTTCCGGAATCGGNCAAAAAGTCAACTTCCGGTCAAACTTCTAAAAAACCTTCAAATTTCTATCTTTAGCCAAATGGCTCCAAAATGACCTACGGACCTCCGAATTCACTTCCGATCGCGTTCCCAACTCCAGAATCACCATACGGAGCTGCTCCCAGACTCGGAATCCCAAACGGACATCGATATCACTTAAATGCACTTCAACCCAAACTTATGAAATTTTTTTCAAAATGCTAACTTCCACAATAGGCGCCAAAACGCTCCCGGGTCATCCAAGACCCGATCCGGGCATATGCCCAAGTCCGAAATCATCATACGAACCTGCTGGAACCTTCAGATCCCAATTCCGAGGTCGTTTACTTAAAAATCCGATCTTAGTTAATTCTTTCAACTTTAAGCTTCCGAAATGAGAATTCTCTTTCCAAATCGACTCTGAACTTTCCGAAACTTAATTCCGACCACGCGTACAAGTCATAATACCTGAAATGAAGTTGTTCATGGCCTCAGACTGCTGAACGACCTGCCAGAGCTCAAAACGACCGGTCGGGTTGTTACATTAAGACCATTTTCCAAAACCTGTTTGGTTTTCTTTTCCACCAGAAAAGGGATTCCTTTATTTCCTATTATTTAGGTACAGTAGGGACCACAGAATTTAATTAACAAGGCTTCCAATTATGGAGTTAATTTGTAATTTTCGAAATTAATATCCACCATAATTAATTACGAATTATTCCACTAAAAAATCGTAATTGCACTCCTTATTCAATTTCGAAATTCATCCATTAAATCTTATTTAACTCCCATGTTAAGATTCAGATACTAATCAATTAAATTAAATTACTGACGATTTAATTTATTGATTATTTCCTTTAGACTTTCGCTTACTTATTTCATGTGCCGGATACAAAATCCACCAGCCGGGTTTACACATGAAAACTTATAAGCTTTCATAAAGGTGTATCATCAATCTCTAAACCGAGACATGGATTCTATCAACTAATTATTACTTTGCCAATGTACATTATTATTATCCAATTTACCAGGCATATTGACCCACGAAAGAATCTCGCCTTTTAATAAATCAAAATAATAATAATATACACAGCTAATAATAATTATATCAAGATTAAGAGTAGAAGTACATTTAATGGCTAGAGAATTTATTTTATTAAGTCAGTATAAAATACTTATCTCTACCTGGTCCGTTCAATAAATACAAAATATACTAGCACAAGAATTTGGAATTAAACCATTCCCATAATCAAGATAAATTATATTTAATCTTGTGCTACAATCATTCCTGAGTGTTTGTCCAATTCCATCATTAGATTGTGAACTCAAACTTTATACTTATAAGAACCGATGATTTAATCTTCCGTGTATAAGCTAAACTCTATACACTAAATCATCTACTATATAAGCAAAGGACACAGACTAATATATGATCTATTTAAAACTTTATTAAAACTGAATAAATAATTTTACTTCTTCTCTAGGCGCACGTTAGAGTGCATAAACTAACGTACGCCAATCGCCATGGGAAGGGGAAGGCCGAAGAAAATCGTTACTACACACATTCCAGTGGAAGCTTCAGCGTCTCAGACTCCAGTTCAAAAATCCAATCATGATCAGAAAAGTGTTCAGGAAGAAACTCCGATGGAACAGTGGCCGACATTGACGAATATGAAGGAGAAGGGACAAACTTCAGGGATGAGAACGGAACAAGCTAGTATAACTCAATTAGAAGCAGTGATAACACATGCATATACTAATTCAAGTGGAAAAAGGATAATTGAACAGAATAATCGAGCAATTGCCAAGGAAGCAGAGAAGCAGGGAAAAGGTGATGTAGCTGGAAAAGGATCAGAAAAATGGGCGAATCTATTCGTAGGTTCAACTTTTGCAGCAAAAGGTATGGATCTGAGCTATATTCCGCCTACTATCAGAAATGGAGAAATAACAGTTGAATTATGCAAAGAAGAGGTAGAAGAGGAAACTGAAAAGTGGAAATTAGCTTTAATCTTGTATGTTGTGGGGGGTAGCCGTCAATTGGTGCAATGGAGAGATATATAGCTTCGATGTGGAATTTTGTTGCAAAGCCTAAAGTCTACTTCCATAACGATGGGTATTTCTTGGTGAAATTTAATTCGATTGAAGATCGGGATGAGGTATTGTACTCTGGGCCACACATGATGAATAATAAGCCAATTATAGTGAAAGTGTGGTCAGCTGATTTTGATTTAAACAAAGAAGTTCTGCAGACCATACCAGTGTGGGTGAAATATCCAAATTTACCTTTGAATTGCTGGGGTAAGAGATCACTAAGCAGGATTAGTAGTGGATTGGGAGTACCTTTGTATGCAGATGCATGTACTACACAAGTTGACAGGATCTCATATGCTAGGGTGTTAGTGGAGATGGATGTGACAAAAGAGCTACCAAAATCAGTTAAAGTAACTGATCCTAATGGGAGAGAGTTTATGCAAGTAATTGAATATGATTGGGTGCCGGAATTCTGCACAAAATGTATGCAGGTGGGACATCAATGTAGAAGGACAGACCAGCCAAACATAAGGAATAAGAACATAAAACAGAAACAGGAATGGCAACCAAAAGGGATACCAAAAGTAAATGAAGGAGAGGAGAGGAAAACAGTGCAAGGGGAAAACACAAGCAAGGAGATAATAAATAATCAGGTGGAGAGTCATAAAGGGAAGGAGGAACAACAATGGCGAACAACTATAGGAAGATCAGCAGCAAAGATAAGGGATAAACAGCAGACAGAAGTAGTGACCATATTGAATGGTTTCAACTTGCTTGCAGAATCTTTGATGTCATACAAAGAAGGAGAAGGTAGCAGTAGACAGAGAGAGGATACAGGACAAGGGGGAGGTACTCAAAACCTCTTTATTCCAGTATGAAGCTCATCACTTGGAATGTAAGAGGCTTGAATAAGCCTGCTAGGCAAAAGGAGGTAAAGTGGTTTATTACAAGTAATAAAGTGTATATAATAGCAATATTGGAACACAAAATCAAAAAACAAAATGCAGCACAAGTTATTAGGAGAATAGCTCCAGGATGGTAGTATATAGATAACTATGAGCAGAGTAGTAAAGGGAGAATATGGATAGCATGGGATCCCAACGAAATAGAATGTAAAGAGGTGTGTAAAACTGAACAACTGATCCATTCCAGAATATATGTGAAGAGACTAGATACTCAGATTAACTTTACTGCAGTATATGGATTGCATAGTGTAGAGCAAAGGAAAAGCCTATGGTCTGCATTAGAAAGTATTCATTCAACACAGCAAGGAGCTTGGTTAGCCATGGGTGATTACAATGCTATAAGGAAGGGGGAAGATAGACCAGTGGGAAGTCCTGTACAAGAAGCTGAGGTTAGAGATTGCAATGATTTCATGATAAATAATGGGTTAGCTGAATTAAAAAATAGTGGAAGAAGGTATACATGGACTAATGGGAGCACTTATAGTAAGATTGATAGGGCAATTGTTAATACAGATTGGTTACTCTCAATGGTACAGAATGAAGTGTGGGTTATGGATCCTCATAGTTCAGACCATTCTCCTATGAGTATTGAACTGGAGGTACAGGAAGAAAAGAATGCAAAGCCTTTTAAATTCCTAAATCATCTAGCTGAGCATGACAATTTTCTGAAGACTGTTGATGAAGTTTGGAGTCAATCTTATGGAAGACAGAAAATGTGGAGTGTATGGCAAAAAATGAAGAAAGTAAAGCAAGCAATGAAGGAGTTGAACAAGGCAGAATATAATGGTGCAGAGGTGAAGGCCAAGGAATGTAGACAGAAATTGATAGAATTGCAGAAACAAATGAGGACCCCGGGGCAAAATAGACAACTAATAGAAGAGGAGAAAGAAGCAAAAATACAACTGGAAAAATGGTCACAAATAGAGGAGAGTATTATGAAGCAGAAGTCTAGAATTAAATGGTTGCAATTAGGGGATGCAAATACTGCTTACTTCTTTGCCAGCATGAAGAGTAGATGCAATCAAAACAAAATTAGAAGATTGATAAAAAGTGATGGCAGCATTGCATACACAAAGAAGGACATAGAGGAAGAGGTGATAGATTTCTATAAGCAACTCTTGGGGACTTCAGCAGATGAACTACCAGCAGTCAATCCAGTAGTAATGAAAGATGGTCCAAAGGTGAACAGAATACAACAGATGCAACTAGTAGCAGAGGTGACTAAGGAGGAAATATATCAAGCTTTGGAAGGCATCAGTGATATGAAAGCTCCAGGTTGTGATGGTTTTAATGCAGTTTTCTTTAAAAAAGCTTGGTCAGTGATAGGAGAAGAGATTACAAATGCAGTGCTAGAGTTCTTTGAAGAATCTCAAATGTGCAAACCAATCAATGTTACAACAGTTACCCTCGTACCAAAGGTGAAAGATCCTGTCAAAATTTCTGAGTATAGACCTATTTCCTGCTGCACAATTCTATACAAAATTATATCCAAGGTTCTAACTAACAGGCTAAAGGATATCATGGATGATATAGTGGATAAAAACCAGGCTGCATTTGTTCCTGGTAGGCTGATTAATGATAATATAATACTAAGTCATGAATTAGTTAAAGGATATAATAGGAAAGGGGTATCCCCTAGATGCATGATGAAGATAGACATGAAGAAAGCTTATGACTCAGTGGAATGGAGATATCTAGAACAAGTCCTAACTTGCTTGCAAATACCTGAGAAGTTCATACAGTGGATCATGCAATGTACTACCACAGTATCCTACTCCATCCTGATCAATGGTGCACCTACAGAACCTTTTAAAGCTAAGAAGGGACTTAGGCAAGGAGACCCCTTGTCACCTTATCTCTTTGTGATAGTTATGGAATACTTAACAAGACTGCTAAAGACTCTCAGAAAGAATCCAGACTTCAACTACCATCCAAAATGCAGCAAGATGAATATTATTCAGTTGAGCTTTGCAGATGACCTATTGCTGTTTAGTAGGGGAGACAGGATGTCAGTACAGTTGGTATTTCAATGCTTTCAACAATTCTCAGAAGCATCAGGGTTAATATATAATAGAGAGAAAAGTTCTATAATATTTGGAGGAGTCAGGGAAGAGCAGCAACAACAGATATTAGATGATCTGGGATTTGTCAAAGGGGAACTACCAGTGAGATATCTAGGAGTGCCTCTTAGCACTAAGAGGTTATCCTTGGTACAATGCCAGCCTTTAATAGAGAGAATGCTAGGAAGAGTTCAGTCTTGGACAACAAAATTTCTGTCCTATGCAGGTAGAATTCAGTTGATCAAAAGTGTCTTGTTCTCTATACAAATATACTGGTCACAGATTTTTGTACTTCCAAAGAAGCTGATCCACACAATTGAGAAAGTTTGCAGAACTTTCTTATGGACTGGGGGAACAGAAGAATCCAGGAAAGCTCTAGTGGCTTGGGAAACTTTGTGCAAACCAAAGGCAGCTGGTGGTTTAAATCTGCTAAATGTTGAAGCCTGGAATAAAGCTGCAATTTGCAAATTGATGTGGAATTTGTGCAAAAAGAAAGATAGGTTATGGATGCAGTGGGCGCATGTGTATTACAAGAAACAGATAGCAGGGTGGAATATTGAAGCAAAACAAGCTTCATGGATAATTCAGAAGATTTTCAAAGCTAGTCAATACTTTGAGGAAGCTGGATATAAGGAAGACGATATGGAGAAGATGGAGAGCTTTTCAGTGAAACAACTATACACAAAATTGAGAGGAAATTTTGAGCGAGTCACATGGAGGAAGATTATGCAACGAAATCTGGGAGCTCCAAAGTGGAAGTTTATTATCTATCTAGCTGCTCAAAGGAAACTAATGACCAAAGATAGGCTAAGAGGAATGGGATATGTAGAGGAAGTCACATGTGAATTATGCAACAAAGAAGAGGAGTCCATTGATCATTTATTCTTTTCTTGTCCATACACTTCCAAAGTGTGGACAGTTTTATTGAAATGGCAGGGGATAAGCAGGAAAGCAATGCAATGGAATGAAGAGCTAAACTGGGCAGTCAAATATTACAAAGGAAGAAGCATAAAAGCAGAACTTTATCGACTAATACTTGCAGGAGCGGGATACCATGTATGGCAGGAAAGGAACAACAGAATTTTCAGAGGTGTGAAGCAGACTATTCAGGAACTTGTTCGAACTATAGCTCAAGCAATACAAGAAAGAGGAAGATGTATACAACGACTTCAAGTTAGTTTAGATGAGATGAATTACTATCCTACTTGTATGTAATAGAAAGGAAGAAAGTAGATTAAAGTTAGAGTTGAGAAATGTAAACAGTCATGATTGTATAATTCCTTCTTGAAATGAAATGAAATTAATTACCAAAAAAAAAAAAAACTGAATAAACAATTGTTTCATAATAAATACTATATCTAAACCAAACCCATGGTTAATAGTATATATCCCAACAATATTATATAGTATTAATTTGTTACTTATATAATAAATTTCATAATATATTCCCAAAGTTCTCATAAATCAGAATATGGCATAACAGACTTTTATTGGACAAGATTTTTATATTTAGTGAACTAGCTAAATTGGATAAACATTCATTATTAAGAGCTAACCTTTTTTTGATTTTTGTTCAATAACTCAAATATTTTATTTAATAATAGTCACATTATTTTTTAAAATTATATATTCAGTGAAGTAGGGTACACGCGCAAAGCGCGTACCCTAAGACTAGTTTACAAATTTCCTTAGGAGCTAATTAAAATGGGACCAATGAACTACGTACAATTATTACGAAAAGATACTCTTAAGAAGCTTAAATTTTGCGTTTTGCTGATCAACCTCAAGGTTATACAAGTAAAAACGAGACAAAAAACACATATATAACGTACAAAGAGTTTTATATAATTTTTAATGGAGATGCTAGCTACTCTCTTCATCTTAATTTATGTGACAATATTTTTTTCTTAATCCGTTTCATTTTGTATCTTTTTTCAAGAATTCAACTTTAAAATTCCGCTCCACGAGTTCAAGCCTGAGCAACTTCGACTCCTATTTTCTATCTATTGTTTTGACTTGACGAAATTTTGTAAAACCTTATTATCAACTCAGTTTTGGTCAACAAAGAAAGGAAGAATGAAAAGAAGATGATTAAAAAAAAACATACGTATGTAGTTGGTCAAAACCAACTCCACCAAAAATTCTCAGAACCAATACATGAAAACTTATTTCTGTGATTTGTTCAACCAAATATGGTCTCTTGTGTGTGATTATTTATTGCATAAAGAAAATCCAACGACTTCTTTTAGTAGGCTAGACAAGTTGCCTCAGGAACTCGATCTTTCTATTTTGCTTTCTTGCCTGCCACTACCAAAATTAACCAAAGTGACAAATGGTGGGGCTCTAGAGCTCGTAATTACTATATATTATATCTCAATATTTCTTTTTGGTATTATACTATTACTGATCCACAATAAGTGATCAATTTACTTTTTTATTTTGATCCAAAATAAGTTTCGATTTATATAATCAAAAAAAAAATTCAATTCGTTGTTCCAAAATTACCCTTATGTACGTATCCCTAAAAAGTCATTTACTCCTCACATTTGAGAAGAGAACTAAGTGCTACTATAATTATGCTGCAACATTTAATTAAGGGTAGTTTAGTCATACTAATTATTCTTATCTAAAATTTAATATTTCTAAAGCAAATTGGTATTGTAGACCGGAGGGAGTATTATAGAATTAATGCATATATAGCTGCTGATAAGATTAGGCTACCAACTTGACGGTTAACCTTCCATTTCAACCTTTTCATTTTGTACCCTCCTAACCATATTTTATTATTCCAATGACGAAAATACCCTCTTTCCTTTTCATCTACTCTTTCCTCCAAACTAAACCAATAACAGCATCTTGTACATCGAATTTAAATTACTTTACAATTGTACGTGTGGAATATGATTAGCTAATAAAATAGGACCAACGTGACCAATTATTAGTACAAAATATATAGCTCTTAAAGCTTAAATTTACTTGATGATGAAGCTCAAGGTTATAAAAGTCATAACAAGTGACGAAAAGGGGTTTCATGCAAACTAAAGGATTTTTTATATATAATGGAAATGGTAGCTAGCTTTTCATTGTCCCTTCATTCCATATGTATTTGATCTATTGTGTTGCTACAAAGTCTTTATAAACACAGACACAGAAATTAGAGAACAAGATCATGAAGATAATATTGTTAAGGATCATCGTGGTTTTCTTTTTTATTTTACCAATTTATTCGGCCATATTATCAGACAACCCTTTAGTTGAACTTTCTAATGGAGAGTTGGGAAAGATGGCTGGTTATGGAGAAGAAAAACTCTCTACTGTTATCATCCATGGTACTCTTCTTTGTCATCATCACCAATCTTGTGCTGATATTATAAACACACAGCTTCCTCCACATCCAGTTTCAGGTTTCTACCTTTTCTTCAACTTCTATTATTTCCTTTTTTTTGCGCCCAAAGTTGTCTAAAAAAACGCATTCATGAAAAAAAGCATGTTTTATTCCGTTTTATAGCAGAGATATGTTATAACTTTTGTAATAACTTTTATTTTACCGACTAGGGTTGTGGTAGAGTAATAAGTACTCTTTCATCCTTAACCAGCGATCTCGAGTTCGAGTCCCTGGGTATGGAGGGAGCGCTTTACCCCCCTCCCCCAATGTGGGACTTCCCGGCGCGAATTCGGATTTAGGCGGCCCCTATGAAGGTACCGGACACCGGATGGAAACCAAAAAAAAAAAAAAACTTTGAATTTATTATACAGACGATATAAAAAAACGTTTATATGCATGCATTATCAGATCACTTAAAAAGTCTATTACATGTAATCTTTTATCAGTGCGCTGTTTAATTCCCTTGACATGAAGAAAAGTTCATGTATTGTAGTGAAGGGGTTCAAAAGTTGTTTTAGGTTATAGGTTTAAATCTCAACTGTGATATTCTAGAATTTTTTTGAATCCCCTTGTATATAATAAAAAGGAAATTATTTTTATTATATTGCACAATATAATTTTGTTACAAAAGGGATTCGGTTGAACCTCATTCATTCTACTTAGTTCCGCCATTGTCTTCTATAGCAACCATGATTGGTTACCCGCAAAATATAGTGATCAGTATCTTGTCTCAACTCGTAAATATATAGTAATATGGTATGAGAATCTTATATTGTTAGTGTATATATATAAATTAAATCTATTTGCTAAAGCATATTGTTTACATTGCTTTGCTTCACTGATCATCTATTAATCAAGTTAGATTATTGGTTGGATCATCCATATTCCTCTTGTTACGAGCTTTGAATCCTTGACTAATTAATGATTAAAAAATTGCTATTCTGTACTGCCATTGTGGGTTAGGAGATGGTTACTACAACCTAGTCGTTAAGAAAGGAACCATCATTTAATACGCTCGACACTTTAATTTCTTACTAAAATTATCCATCTCATGACTTGAAATATCTACTAGTATAGTAAATTTTTGCATGAATATAATATATATAGTTGACTGATAACCTAGCTAGCTATTCCTTTTAATTAGGGGCGGATATAGTATGCGGCAAGCGGTGTCACGTGACACCGCTTCGTCAAATTTTTTATTAAATATATATATATAAATAGCATACAAATTGAAAATTTTGTGTATAAATGTAAGAAATGACACCGCTTTTCGTTATAATGATTCATTCATTCATTTATATTTTCAAATTTTGACATCGGTTACCAAAAATCCTGCGTATGCCCCTGCTTTTATTTGAATTGTAATTTCTATATATTATGGAGCAGGAGCAAATGTGGCTGTCTTTTGTGGAACTAGTGAGGGGAAGGTGAGGGGATCGTTATGGTCCAAAAATATAACAAATGAAAGTGGAAAGTTCCTAATAGATCTCCCTTCTCATCTCCATTCTATTCCTAATTTGGAAAATTCATGCAAGATTCATGTTCTTCATTTGCCAAAGGACTCCTTTTGTCGTCGCCATTCTTTTACACATGCAAGATCAATCAAACTAACATCTATTGGAGATGGCACACGCATTTACACGACCCAAGGGATCCAGTTAATTACCTCTAAAGCTTCAAAAGCAGGATGCACTAATAAATTTCACAAGAAGAAGAGATTGTTATAAGAATGTCTCATCTTTTTTTGGGGCACAAAAAGAACAACAAGAGATAAAAGGTTGATTCAATTGTACACAATTTAATTCCTTGTGATGGCGCTTCAGTCACACATTGAGTTGTATAGCCATGTTACGTACCATGTACAATTTTGTATAATTAAGCTTAATTCTAAGTAACTTATGTGTGTGCGTGAGAGAGAATTATCACCGTGTAACTCCATTAGTGATACTATATGTATGTAAATCGTTTTAGGTCATTCTGAGCGTGCATCCCCTCGAGTTCATGAAGATCATGGACATAAGCACACGGAAAAAAAAAGGAAATCATCCTGTATTTCTATTTTATGGTCCTGAAATACTAGAAAGCGAGGAAAATCACAGCGAAGTAATGGCTATTGTTCATTATGTCGTTTCTTATGGGCTAACAAAATTTTGGGCGATTCAGAGTCCTTCGTCTGAATTCATGAAGATGGCGTGGACATTAGCACACGAAAATTGAAAATCGTCTTGAATTCTTGCTTTCTGACACTAAAATGACAAAAATAAGGAACGGTCACGGCGAAGCAATGACTATTGTTCCTTGGGTCATTTCTGATGTGCCCACAAAATTTTAAGCGATTTGGAGCCCGTCGCCCGAATTCATGAAGATGGCGAGCGCACTAAAAAGTAAAATCGTCCTGAACTATTTTATGACCCTAAAACGCCAAAAAATAAGGAACGGTCAAGGCGAGGCAATGAATATTGTATTCATTAGGTCGTTTTTATGAGCTCACAAAATTTTAGGAGATACAAGGCCGGTTGCCCAAATTCATGCAGATGGTGTATACTATAGCACATGAAAATCTCGACATCGTCTCGAATTCCTGTTATATGACCCTAAAATGCCAGAAACGAGTAACGGTCACGACAGAGCGATGACTGGTGTTCATTAGGTCATTTCTAATGGGATCACAAAATTTTAGGCGATTCGGAACCCGTCACCCAAATTCATGAAAATGATGTGGACATTAGCACACGAAAAAGTAGAAATTGTCCTGAATTCATGTTTTATGGCCTTCAAAATTCCAAAAAACGGAACGGTCAAGGTGAAGCAACGACTATGGTTCATTAGGTCATTTTTATAGGCTCACAAAATTTTAGGAGATTCGGGGCCGGTCGGCCGAATTCATGCAAATGGTTTGTATTATAGCATACGAAAATCTCAGCATCATCCTGAATTTATGTTATATGGCTCTAAAATACCAAAAAATAAGGAATGGTCATGGCGAAGCAATGATTGTTGTTCATTAGGTCATTTTTATAGTCCCGCAAAAGTTTAGGAGATCCGAAGTCAGTCGCCCGAATTCATGCAAATAGTATGGGCTATAACACACAAACACTACAACATAATATATCTATGGCTACGAAATCTCAACTACAGATTCAAAAATCGTGACTAATACCTAACAATAGCCACAAAAATAAAAAACTTCATAGGTATTTATAAAATCCTTGAAATCCATAGCTACGAAAATTAAATTAGCAAAGCTAATTCCTTATTTTTGCTATGATTGCTAACTATCGTGGAAATAATTATCTAAATAGCGACAAATATATTGCTACGATAGATTTTTGTAGCTAATCATAAGCTTTTTGCAACACGTTAAAATTCTGTAGCAATAGTAGTCTTTTAGCCACGATAAATTATTCAAACCTAAATATTATAGCTAAATAAATATTTTTTTCTTCAAGTTATAAAAGATTGTGATAATAATTGGCTTAACAACAGCAATTAGTTATCATGGGCGAAATGATATAGCCACAGATTTATTTATATGATAAAATTTCATAGCTAAACATATGTTTTTGCCACGAGTTGAAGCTTACTCTAGCAAAAGTAACTGTTTTGCCCGGTAAACTATTTGAAACAAAATGTTATAACTAAATAAATATTTTTATTTCAAATTATAAATTAAAAACACATGGCAATAGTCGGCTTACTAGCTATAATTTATTGCTATGATAATATTTCGTAACTAGTCATATCTTTTGGCCATATATTTTGGCCACGAGTTGAAACTTACTCTAGCAAAAGCAACCTTCTAGCCATATAAATTATTTAAAATAAAATATTATAGCTAAATAAATACTTTTGCTTCAAGTTATAAATATGTGGCAATAGTTGGCTTAATAGTTGCACTTTGTAGTCATAATCAAATGATATAGTCACGAATTTGTTACTATAAAATTTTTTGTAGCTAATCATATGTTTTTGCCACGATTGAAGTTTACTGCGCCGCAAGTAACCTTGTTGCCATAATAAATTTATTTGAAATCAAATGTTTTATCTAAATAAATATTATGAGAAACGTATTATTTTAGTCGCTCCCAAAAATAATAATCGATAAAATATATCTCTTTTGTATGTATCTGTATCTTATACATATAATACACATATTTTATATATTTAGCTAGAGAAGGCAATTAGTTTTGCCCAATGGTCAATTTTGTATTTGTCCTAATTTAGTTTTCTTCAAGTTTTAAAAATTATGGTAATTGTTAGCTAAATAGATATAATTGTTTTTCATGAGAAATGATACATCTACAATTTTATTGCTATGATTTTATAGCTAACCACTAATTTTTTTCACAAGTTAAAACAAACTAAAACAGTAGTAAATTTTTAGCCACATTAAATTATTGAAATAACATCTTCTATGAATATTTTTGCTTCAAGATATATAAACAAAGTGGAAATAGTTTGTTACATTTTTATATATTTTCATATATTGGATTACATTAAGTATTATGAATCTAATATGGTTGATATCTAAGTCCATAGCAGCAGCAACAACAACAACAACAACAACAACAGCAACAACACCAACAACAACAACAATAACACAGTAAAATTTCACAAGTGGGGTTTGGGGAGGGTAGAGTGTACGTAGATCTTACCCCTACCTTGGAGGGATTGAGAGGTTGTTTCCGAAAGACCCTCGGCTCAAGCAAATTAATTATAATTTTATTAAATAAATATAAATTGTAAGTTCCAATTATAACTAAAAAATAATGAAACTATTTACATATAATGTGTGAATAAAAAAATTATATAGAATTTAAACAACTATAATCTTGTAACCCAAGATAAATTATCCCAGGATAAAGCAGTAAAATTAACAATTCTAAAATTAATACAATATACCAAACAATCAATAAGAAATAATACTAGGATAAAATAATCCCCGCATAATTTATCCCATCATAACTTATCTTCAAACAAACGATTCCTTATTGATGTATAAAATATAGTAACTAATTCTAAAAATATATATTCTATTTATACTTTAAATAAATATTTTATTGCAATTTAATTTTTTTCTACGATCTAAATTCAAAAATTATATAAACAATTTCCCATTTTATTTATTTGTTGTTTTGCTAGTAAAATTTTATTATTACTACATTAGTTTTGTTTTTAGTTTATTACATAATATTGTGTAGGTACTCGTGTACAAATATATAAAAAGTTAAGGGAAAAGTTACAAATAAAAAAGAAACGAAAAACAGAAGAAAAAGATTCTCTTAAAGACCTAAAGTTACGCCTCTCTCAGTTCGCTTAAAGACCTAAAAAAAAAATAGACTTAAGAGGATTTTCCCCAAAAGCTATCGGCATCATCTCTCCCAATCCTTCCCCACTCTAACCAACCATCCTATATTTGTTCAATCTTGATTTCTGTAATACTAAGTCCGGACAAGCTTTTTTCCCTATAATTTCTTGTATATTATTTATTCTTCATTACCTCCATTTGCATATTAGGGATCTTAAATGGCTTTTTTGGTTGTGCACAGTTTACAATTATATGCACACAAAAAAATTATACTAATAAATTTTTTCTATTAGAGTAGGTATTGTTCACAGTTGAGTGGTTAATATCTATGTGAATATTTGCAGCAGAGCAAATGAGTTTGTGAGGCACAATTTTCACCCAAACTTGAGGATCAGTTGAGTGGATATAGGGTGAGTATCTGCATTCATTTGATGTGCAACTTACTAAATAAATAGTCATATGAAAATGCATCTTTGCAATTTAAATATTTTTTTTACTTCTTGTGGAAGCATGGAAATAGGTGAAGAAGAGTTGGTTGTTAAGATATTATACAACAATTAGGATAAAGCCATAACTCCTAAACACTTGTAGACGCTATCCAATGAATTTGCTGAGATACTAGGAAAACTTCTCAAACCCATAAAGTTAGAACACAGTCATTAGCACCTTAAGTCATTGTTCTAGAACTCATAACCCATACAGTTAAAAAAATTCCTCCGTCTCTGAGTGCAGAGTTGATTTGGACTTCCCAAAAGTAGAAGTCAGATTTCAGCATCTGACAGTTGAAGCTTATGTGCATCTTGGCAGTCAAGCACTGCCAACCATTTCAAATTTTATTTTCAACATGACCGAGGTATTCCCCATGCCATCAATTATTACATTAGAGATCATTTTAGCATATGACATCTCTCCTCTCTCTGTATTATGTGCAAACATGTCAAGCTTTCTTAAGGCAGCTCAAAATATACTCTAGCAAGAGAACAAAGCTGACAATTTTAGATGACATTAGTGGAATAATCCGACCTTCCAGGTATGAATCAATCGTTAACTCCCAAGAAAGCCAAGCTGGTGAGAGTATGTTTATTTAAAACATTATGGTGTTCACTTCTAGATTAACGCTCTTATTGGGTCCTCCAAGCTGGCAAAACCACATTGTTATTAGCACTTGCTGGACACCTCAAATCTGACTTGCAGGTACAGTCATATCTGAATTTTCATGATTTGGAGGTAGAGAAAAAACATGTTCTGCTAGATAGTAATCTTTTTTTTTTTCTCAATATTCTACTAAAACGTTGATAAATTTGAAGACATCAGGGAATATTACTTACAATGGACATAGTCTGAAAGAGTTTGTTCCCCAAACGTCATCCGCTTATGTCAGTCAACAAGATTGGCATATAACAGAGATACTGTAAGGGAAACTATGGACTTCTCAGCATGTTGTCAGGGTGTTGGATCAAAATATGGTAAAGCTCTATGCAAGTCTTCCAGTTTTCTTACATTACCTTTACAGATATGCTATTGGAACTTTCAAGAAGAAAAAAGATGGCAAGAATATAACCTGATGAAGATCTTGACCTATTCATGAAGGTAAGTGTGATTTGCTTGAATGGCTTTTCTCTAACTATCCATGAATTTGCTGAGATAGTGTTGTGCTTCAAACTAAGAACTGCTAAATAAGAATTATGTTTTGAACGGTTTTCAGTCTTTTGGTATATACATTGCATTAATAATCTTGAGGTTGTTCAGTTCAAACGTGATTAAAAAGTCTCAACTAGTTAATGTACTAAACTTATAGTCTTGATGTCATTTTTGTGTATACAGGTTAGAGTCTATGACTCGTTCATATACAGTTGTAGAAAGAGAAGGTGGCAGTCCTTCAAGATTAGGAGGGTAACATGGCAATCTTATTTACTGCGCCCTTCTTCTTGATATCCATAAGAAGGACAATTTCTTTCATGCATTTGGTACAAATATAATCTACTAATGTCTCTCAACTCGCGATCGAAACCTGGTATTAGAAAAACATTGGAGCACTTATGGGTTTTCACTTCTCTTCATAGTCCGCTGATGGTTACCATCAATATCCAGTATCATATTAGCTAGTTTTCTTTTAAAACTTTATTATTCGTGTTGTAAAAGAGTTATGTGTGAAAGTATTCTTTCTCTCGTAAAAGAATACTTTTCCATTTTGAGTATAACAATATTTTAGTATTTTAATTTATCTTGAATGATACTGTTGAACCTTTAATTATATATTCTTACTAATGTATATCATTTATTAAAAACAATTGAAAACATTTGCTTAAAATTTATATATTTGAGCTAAAATATGGATTGTTAGCTACAATATATAAATTCTTGTGGCTAAAGCTGATCGTGGCTGTCACGACCCAAATTCCATTATAGGTCGTGATGGTGCCCGACACCGTTGTCAGGCAAGCCAACCCTAATTCAACTATGGGATTTTACCCAAACAACCCCAAAATTTTCTTAACAGTTAAGCTTTTAAACAGTCAATAATTAACAAGTTCGTAATAACATAAATACGTCCCAATATAATAGTCTACAGCGTGTGCCATGAACTAGTGTCACAAGTACTAGGGCAATTAGTAGAATGTAAAAAAATATCACTATCCTAGTGCCTGAAACAGAATAGACAGTACATAACAACAACAAAAGAAGAGAACTTCGATATGCTGCTGAACGACTCAGGAGGGGAAGCTCACCGTGAGATCTCGATCAGGAATCAGGAACGCGCGCCGGAGGGCTAACTAGATACACCTGCCTCAGATCCTGTACAGTTAAGTACAGAAGCATAGTATGAGTACATAAATAACATGCACCCAGCAAATATCCAGTCTAACCTCGAAGAAGTAGTGGCGAGGGGTCGATTAACACTTACTAAGGTCAATATCTATAATATTTAAGGTTTACGCTAAGCATGGATAGCACGAATATAATGATAGCCTTAAAGCAAGGAGAAACAATATATTAATTTCAGTCATGTCATATAATAATTTGCATTTCAAAGAAGTTAAACAGAGTAAATCATGGATAAATTCCACACAAATAACATGCGCACATTATGCCGAGGTCGTACGACCAGGTCCAACATAATGATAATTGTGCACTGCTAGAGGGTCGAATGACGCGAACCATAGATACATATATTTCTATAGAGGCGATTGACCCGATCCACAAATAGAAATTATTATCAAGAAGGCACACATTACTCATTTATAGTCAAATAAATTCATACAAGTCCTCAAGTAGGTGTGTACATTCGTTTATATTTATTAACAATCCCTAACATGTCCTAAGTGATCTCAGTAGCAAGCAAGAACGTAAGCATTTGCATGTATGGCATGATACGGGTCCTAAATTATCCGGACAATTAGCATAATAGTATCTGCGCACGGACTCTCGCCACCACGTACGTATTTAGCCCCCACAGATAATCACATACATTCATTTAATTCACCTAGGGATTCATTTCCCTCTTACGAGGTTAGAAAGGAGACTCACCTTGCTCCAAAGCTTACTTCCAATTTCAAGAACGCGCTCAAACCCTCAATTCGAAGCCGAACGATCCAAAACTATTCAAACGTGGTAAGAACTAGTCAATAAAAGCTCATGAGCTCATATTCTAACTATTAAAGTAATTTCCCAACCCTAAATACAAGTTTCCTAAAATTCATCCCCAGGCCCACGTGCCCGTATTCCAAAAATTCTCGAGGGAAGTTGTTACCCACAACCTAAGGATCAAGAATATATGATTTTACTTCATTCCATAACAAATTTCGTGGTTAATCTTGTTTTTATCAAAACCCTAGGTTTTACTCTAAACCCACAATTTTCGCTAATTTACATGGTGTAACCTACCCCTAAACTATGTATTAAACTCACATTATGTAGAATTAACTTACCTCACAATGCTATGCTGAAATTCCCTCTTTGGAAGCTCCCAAATCGCCCAAGAAATGAATGCAATGTGTAAAAAATGGCACATTTCCCGTATTAAATGAAGGCACTGCCTTTAGCGATTTCTGCACCTGCGGTTAGGGGACCGCATCTGCGGTCTCGCTTTTGCAAGGAAAGGTCCGCATCAGCAGAGTTTGACCGGGCTGGATGGGGCCACATCTGCGGTCTGGGGGCCGCTTCTACGGAAGAGGAGCCGTATCTGCAGTTCCTGGGCTCCTCCCCTTGGGCCGCACCTGCGATGGATTGACCGCTTCTGCGGTCTCGCACCTGTGGCTGGCCAACCGCAGGTGCGGTTATGACAGCAACCTGGGAGCTTCAGCTCCTTCCAAAATTTCTAACTCAACTCGAGCCTCGTCCAATTGACGCTCGAGGCCCCGTCCGAATATACCGACAAGTTTGAAATCATAAAACGTACTCGCTCGAACCCTCGGAACGCCCGAAACAACGCTTAATCTAAGAATCGTCCCCTAAAACCAATTGAATCAAACATATGAACTTCAAGTTCTTCAATTCACATCCGATGCAACGAAACACACTTATACTACTCGAATTGACACCAAATTTTGTGTGCAAGTCTTAAATGACAATACGAAACTATTCCTGGTCTCGAAATTCAATTCGGACCTCGATAACACAAAAACCCGCTCCAAACCAAATATTTAAGAACTTCAAAATCCTTAAGGAATCAACTTTCACTATTAGGCGCCAAAACGCATCACCCAAAATCCGAGCCGGACATACGCCCAAGTCCAAAATCATCATACGAACCTGTTGGAACCCTCAAATTCTGATTCCAAGGCCGTTTACCTAAAATATTGACCGAAGTCAAACTTGGCCTTTTAAGCCAAACTTAAGGAACCAAGTGTTTCAATTTCAACCCAAACTCTTCCAAATCCCGAACCAACCATCCCCGCAAGTCATAAATTAGTAAAAGCAAGTACAGGAAGTCTTATTTAGGGGAACAGGATTTTAGAAAGCAAAACAACCCGTCGGATCGTTACAGTGGCAAACTCTTCAGTTTATTGCTACAAAATTATGGAATTCATAGCTAAAAGTGAGAATTCTTAGCTACAATATACAAATTATTGTGGCAAATGCTTTAATGTATTGCTATGGACTTTTGAACTCATAGCTGAACACAATTACAATTGCCACTAGAATAAATTATAAATTTAGCCACAAAAGTTGAGCTTGTGTGGCAAATAAATTAAATCTTTTGCTACAACACAAAATCTTGTGGCTACAACATGAAAATAGCAACAAATTTAATTTGTCGTGGAAAAAGAATAAAATCACTTGCTACAAGTATATTTTTTATGACAAGAAATTTTTACCATCACATCTACAACCTAAAAAGAATTCGTGGCAATAAGTATTAGTCCTTAGCTACGGATCATGTAAAGTTTGTAGCTAACTTTTAGCTACGCTACATTTTGCTACGAATTATACGGAAAAAAATATTATGGTTAAAGTGTTAATCCACAGAAATTTTATATTTAGCTACAATGCATTTCGTAGCTATAGATGCATTATGTTGTAGTGGAAAATTTGGGAATCATCCTGAATTCCTATTTTATGGCCCTAAAACGCCAAAAACGAGGAACGTTCATGGCAAAACGATAAATATTGTTCATTAGGTCATTTTTTATGGGGCAACAAAAACTTTAGGAGATTCGGGCTGGTCGCCGGAATTCATGCAGATGGCGTAGATTATAACACACAAAAATCTGGGAATCGTCCTTAAATCCTGCTTTATGGCCCTAAAACGCCAAAAACTGAGGAACGATCATAGCAAATGAGTGACTATTGTTCATTAGGTTGTTTTTGATGGGCCCGCAAAATTTTTAGAGATTCGGGGCCGATCGCCCGAATTTATGAAGATGACGTGGACATTAGTATACGGAAAATTGAAAATCGTGATGAAGTCCTGTTTTATGGCCCTAAATACCAGAAAACAAGGAATGATTATAGAAAAGCAATGACTATTGTTCATTTGATCATTTCTGATGGGTCCACAAATCTTTAGGCTATTGGGGGCCGGTCGCTTGAATTCATGAAGATGGCGTGGACATTAGCATACGAAAAAACCAAAACGCCTAAAACGAGAAACGGACATGGAGAAGCAATGACTATTGTTCATTAGGTCATTTATGATGGGCTCACAAGTCATGGCGAAGCAATGAGTATTGGGCATTAGGCCGTTTTCTATGAACCTACAAAAATTCGGGCCAATAGAAGTTAGTCAAGAAAATTCAACAAAATCAGCATGTACTAATACATACGAAAAAATATATATAATTATAAATTCGTGTTGTTTGACCCTGAAATGCCATAAAATAAATTTGAAAGTTATGGGGAAGTAATGAGTATTGGTCACTAGGCCGTTTTCTATGGAGCTACGAAATTTCAGGCCAATCGGAGTCCTCAAAAAAATTCTACAATTAGCATGTACTAATACACACGAAAAATATGAATATAATCACAAATTTGTTTTGTATGAACATGAAATACTATAAAATGAACTCGAATGTCATGGCGAAGAAATGAGTATTAGTCACTAGGCCGTTTCTTATGGACCTACAACTTTCAGGTCATTCGGAACCCGTCAACTTTTTTTACAAAATCAGCAGTACTAATACACATGAAATAGAGAATATAACCATAAATTCGTGTTGCATGACTCCAAAACACCAACAAATAAACCAGAAAGTCATGGCGAAGCGGTGAGTATTGGACACTAGACCATTTTATATAAATATGAAATTTCAAGCCAATTAGAGTCCGTTAAATAATTCTACAAAATCAGCATGTACTAATACATACGAAAAAATAGATATAAAAATATAAATTCGTGTTGCATGACCTCGAAGCGGCATAAAATAAACTGAAAAGTCATGGCGAAGCAATGAGTATTGGTCACTAGGCCGTTTTCTATGGACCTATAAAATTCCAGGACAACCGGAGTCCCTCAAAAAAATTCTACAAGATCAACATGTACTAATACAAACGAAAAATGGATATAAACATAAACTCGTGTTGCATGATCCAAAACACCATAAAATTTTACCAGACCATAAAAACGACCTAAGGAATATTAGTCACCGCCCCGCCATAACTTTTCCTCATTTTTGGCATTTTAAGGCCATAAAATGAGAATTCGGCCCGACTCTCATATATTCGTGTGCTATAGCCACGTCTTTTGCATGGGCAGGGTCCATCGGACCCAGACTGCCTAAAATTTTTCCAGTCCATCAAAAACGATCTAAGGAACAGTCAATGGGCCGGGCCCGTACATCAAAAACGTTTTAAGGCCATAACGCCTTCCTCGTGGATCCATGGGCCGGTCCCGTACATCAAAAAAATTTACCAGCTCATCGAAAACAATCTAAAGACCCTTAATCATCGCCCCGCTATGATTGTTCCTCATTTTTTAGCATTTTAAGACCATAAAATAGGAATTCAGCCAGATTTTCAGATTTTTGTATGGTATAGCCCACACCATCTGCATGGGTCTGGGCCAGGGGACCCGGATCACCGAAATTTTTTTTTGGACCGTTAAAAACGACCTAAGAAACAATAGTCACCACCACTCCATGAATGTTCCTTATTTTTTGGCGTTTTAGGGCCATAAAACTTGAATTCCGCTAAATTCTCAAGTTTTTGTATGCTATGGTCGTTGCCTTCCGCGCGAGCCCGGGCCACTAAACGCGGACCCCCTAAAATTTTGTTTCCCCGTCATAAACGAACTAAGGAACAATATTCACCGTCTCGCCATGACCATTCCTTATTTTTTGGCATTTTAGGGTAATAAAACTGGAATTTCGCCTGATTCCCAGATTTTCATGTGCTATAGCCCACAGCTTCCGCGTGGGTCCGTGCTCCCTAACCAAGATTTCCTAAACTTTTATCGGCCCATCAAAATGACCTAAGGAACATTAGTCATTGACCCTTCATGACTGTTTTTTATTTTTTGGCTTTTTGGACCATAAAACGAGAATTTCGCCCCATTCAAAGATTTTCGCGTGCTATAACCTACGGTCTCCTACGTGGGCCCTGACGTCTGGCCCCAGACCATCTAAAATATGGACGGCCTATCAAAAACGACCTAAGGAACAATAGTTTTTGCCCCGTGACTCCTCATTTTTGGCATTTAGGGTCATAAAACAAGACTTCCGCTCGATGCCCAGATTTTCGTATGCTATAGCCCACTCCTTTTGCGTAGGTCCGGGGGACCTAACTTGGACCGCCTATAATTTTTCTGACCCGTAAAAAATGACCTAAGGAACATTATTCACTGTCCCTCCATGACCGTTCCACTTTTTTGGCGTTTTAGGGCCAAAAAATGAAAATTATGTTCGATTCCCGGATTTTTGTGTGCTAAATCCTACGCCTTCTACTTGGGCCCAGGCACCCGAACCCGAACTGCCTAAAAAAATTCGACCAGTCAAAAAATGACCTAAGGAACATTAGTCACTGCCCCACCATGATCGTTGCTTGTTTCGTCCGATTTTAGATTTTTGTGTGTTATAGCTCACCCTTTCTGCATGTGCCCGGGCCACCGGACCACCTAAACTCTTGGCACCCCATCAAAAATAACCTAATGAATAATAGTTACCGCCCCTCAATAACCGTTCCTCGTTTTTGGCGTTTTAGGGTCATAAAACTGGAATTCTGCCTAATTCTTAGATTTTCGTATGCTAGAGCCCACGCCTCTCGCGTGGGCCCAGGTCACCCATCCCGGACGCCTAAGATTTTTTCGAACCATCAAAAATGACCTAAGGAACTACAGTCACCGCCCCCAAGGAGCGTTCCTCATTTTTTGGCTTTTTAGGGCCATAAAACGAGAATTTTATCCGATTCCTATATTTTCATTTGTTATAGACCACTCCTTCCGCATGGACCCCGGCGACCAGCTCGGACCACCTAAAATTTTTTCAGACCACAAAAAAGACCTAAGGAACAATAGACACCGCCCCGCCATGGCATTTTCTCATTTTTTGTGTTTTAGGGCCATAAAACTTGAATTTCACTCGATTAAAAGATTTTCGTGTGCTATAGACCAACCTCCCGCAAGGGCTTTTTTTTTGGCCCATCAAAAACGATTTAAGGAACATTAGTCGCCTCTCGCCATGACCGTTCCTTATTTTTTGGCGTTTTAGGGCCATAAAGTGGAATTCTGCCTAATTTCCCAATTTTTCTGTGCCCATGCCTTCCGCATGGGTCCAGGCGCTCGGATCCGAACCGCCTAAAATTTTGTCGGCCTATCAAAACTGACCTAAGGAACATTAGTCACCTCTCTTCCATGACACTCCTCATTTTTGGTGTATTAGGGCAACAAATGGGGATTCGGTCCGATTCACAAATTTTCTTGTGCTATAGCCCACGCCTTTTGCATGGGACCGGGCCATCGAACCCGGATCGTCTAAATGTTTTTTTGTGACCATCAAAAATGACCTAAGAAATAATAGTCACCACCCTGCCATGATCGTTCCTCATTTTTTGGCATTTTAGGGCTGTAAAACTTAAATTCTACTCTATTCTCAGATTTTTGTGTGTTATAGCCCACGCCTTACGCGTAGGCCTGGTCCACCGGATCCGGACCTTCTAAAATTTTCAGCCCATAAAACATAACCTAAGGAACAATTATCACCGCCTAACCATGACTGTTCCTTGTTTTTTGCGTTTTAGGGCCATAAAAGTGGAATTCCGCTGGATTACCAAATTTTCGTGTGCTAACCTACGCCTTCTGCATAGGTCTAGGCACCTGTACCCGTACCACCTAAATTTTACGGTCCCATAAAAACTACCTAAGGACGTTAGTCACTACCCCGCCATAATCGTTGCTTGTTTTTCGGCATTTTAGGATCATAAAACGGGAATTCCACCCGATTTTTCCAGATTTTCTTGTGCTATAGCCCACATCTTCTGCATGGGTCTAGACACCCAGACCCGGACCGCCTAATATTTTGCCGGTGCATTAAAAATTACCTAAGGAACATTAGTCACCAGCCCACGAAGACCGTTTTCTTTTTTGGCTTTTTAGGGCCATAAAAAGGGAATTTCGTCCTATTTTCAAATTTTTGTGTGCTATCACTCACGCCTTCTGTGTCGGTCCGGGCACCCGGACTTGGACAACCTAACATTTTGATGGCCCATCAAAAACAATTTAAGGAACATTAGTCACCGCCCTGCCATGATCGTTGCTTGATTTTTGGCATTTTAGGGCAATAAAATGAGAATTCTGCTTGATTCCTAGATTTTCGTGTGCTATAGCCCACGCCTTCCGCGTGGGTCCAGGCGCCCGGACCCTGACTGCCTAAAATTTACCGAACCATCAAAAATGATCTAAGGAACATTAGTCACTGCCCATCCATGACCGTTCCTTATTTTTTAGCGTTTTAGGGCGATATTCATAGATTTTCGTGTGTTATAGCCCACGCCTTTATGCATGGGCCAGGGCCACCGGACCCGGATCGCCTAAAAAAATTTCGGACCATCAAAAATGACCTAAAAGACAATATTCACTGCGCCCTCCATGACCGTTCCTCTTTTTTGTCCTTTTAGGGCTATAAACTGGAATTTTGCTTGGCTTCTAGATTTTCAGGCGCTATACCCCACGCCTTCCGCGTAGGTCCGGGCGCCCGGAGCTGGACCGACTAAAATTTTTTTGGCCCATCAAAAATGACCTAGGGAACATTAGTAACTCCCCCGCCATGATCATTCCTCATTTTTTGGCATTTTAGGGCCATAAAATGGAAATTTTACCCGCCTCCCAGATTTTCATGTGTTATAGCCCACTCCATCTGTGTGGGCTCGGACCGCCTAATATATTTTCGGAATATACAAAATGAGTAAGGAACATTAGTTACCGTCTTGCCATAACTGTTCTTCATTTATTGGCGCATTAGGGCCATAAAACGGATATTCAGCAAAATTGCTATACTTTCGTGTGTTATAGCTCACGCCTTCTGCATTGGCCCGGGCCACCAGACCCGGACCACCTTGTATACGGTAAAAATTAGAAGGTCCAATTTTATGGCCGTTGTAACGCTTCGCAAGCGCGTCTACAATGGCTTGAGGCATGGAGCTTGAGGTTCGAGCCCGAGGGTTCCTAACGCTCGACCTCGGGGCAGTGCAAATCGATGATTATCATGGGAGAGCGGGAAGTTCCCAAGGCGCATGAAAAAAGTTGACAAAACCTGCAAGAGAAGCACTGGTCTATACCAAACTAGCAAATAGCTATAGCAGCTATATTTCTTTGTAATAAATGCATCTGTACCATGTTGGAATTTTTCCTCATATATAAAGGGGATCCTTGTCATTTGTAAGATATATACAAGAACAAGGACATTCTCTGCTCTCTAACTTAAACACATTTTCTTTTGATCTTATCACTTATATTTATTGCTTACATTTATTGTATATTCATTGATCGTTCTTCATTTATTGCTCATTATTGATCATAAAGAACCCTCATCAAGGCCTTTATAACTGTTAGTTCTCCACTGATTGCTCAAGAATCTAATGCCTAGCTCGGCCTCGAGGCCCCATATTAGCCAGCTCGAGGCCCCATATTAATACACAAACGCAAGTTATCTTTCACGCTTTCTCTTGTCCAAAGAATCTTTGATTTTAGGTCAAAATGTCAAACTCGGTGAATGCACATGAGAACAACGGTTCTGAGGACTACGGAGAGAATGGTGTAGTTGTTCCAGGTATTGATGTACCACCACGAAACCTTGAGGATGTGCCAGAACCTATTCCCGTGGATGTGGTCTCACGCAACGCCCAACACGTTGATATAAGCTCCCATACCGACATGAATATACGCCAAGAGAACCAACAAGAAGCTCAGACAACCCCGGCTCTAGAAGAGCGAGAGGTAAGCATTCATGTCATTTTTGAGATGTTGTAGGCACAACAGCTAGCGATTGATCAACTGTAAAGCCACCAAAAAACTCAGAGCACAGCGGCACCGGAGGCGGCTCCCGAGACGAATGAGTACCAGAAAGATCAAGCAACAACGGGTGAGCAGCCGACCCTGCTGTCATAAAGATGCTCGAGGAACTCACCAAGAGGATTGAATCGGGCGAGAAGAAGATAGAATCCAATGACAAAAAGGTGGAGACTTACAATTCTAGGGTCGATCAAATTCCGGGCGCACCCCCCAATCCTGAAGGGTGTAGATTCGAAAAAGTTCGTACAAAAGCCATTCCCACAAGATGATGCTCCAAAACTCATCCCGAAGAAGTTTAGAATGCCCTATCTTCCGAAATACAAAGGAACCTTGGACCCCAACGAGCACGTCACCGCTTACACTTATGCAGTGAAGGGCAACAACCTAAAGGACGACGAGATTGAGTCCGTCCTACTAAAAAAGTTCGGAGAAACACTTTCGAAGGGGGCCATGATGTGGTACCACAACCTTGCCCCGAATTCAATAGACTCATTTGCTATGCTGGCAGATTCTTTCATAAAGGCACATGCCGGTGCCATCAAGGTAGCTACAAGGAAATCCGATGTCTTCAAAATCAAACAAAGAGAAAACGAGATGTTGCGGGAGTTTGTGTCTCGCTTTCAAATGGAGCGAATGGAATTACCACCAATCTCCAACTACTAGGCCGTACAGGCCTTCACTCAAGGTTTAAACGAGCGAAGCTCGGTAGCTTCGAAGCAGCTGAAACAGAACTTGATAGAATATCCCGCCGTGACTTGGTCGGATGTCCACAACCGATATCAATCGAAGATTAGGGTGGAGGACGACCAACTGGGAGCCCCCTCGGGCTCAGTATATCCTAACAGGCTCTTGGCAAAGGAACCAAGGCCGGACAAGGAAAGATATCAACCTTACACTGAAGATCGAAGAAACGCCCCAAGGCGAACATACCCCGAAATGATCGAAGGAAAGGCCGATGTCAGAATTCTCTGGGGACTCGTAAGCAGAGCTGGATTCGACAGACACACAGGACCGACGGAGCCATCCCGATTGTCCGAATACAACTTCAACATTGACGTTTTAGACATCATCTCTGCCATCGGTAAAATCAGAGAAACCAGGTCGCCAAGACATGTATAGTCAGATTCGTCACAAAGGAATCCCAACCCGGTGTGCGAGTTTCACGGCATGGATGATCATAGGACTGAAGACTGCAGACAGCTCCGAGAGAAGTAGCCCGACTACTCAGCAAAGGGCACCTCCGAGAGTTCCTCGGCGACCAAACCAAAAAATCAATTCTGGGAAAGGGAAGCGAACAGGAAGAATGAAACAGAAGAACCACAACATGTCATCCACATGATTGTTGGAGGAGTCGACATCCCACAAGAACACATCGTCAAACGAACAAAAATATCCATCACCAGGGAAAAGCGAACTCGGGGTTACGTAACCGATGCTCTCACGTTTAGCGACAAGGACATCGAGACCCTGTCTCAGCCTCATAACGACGCACTGGTAATCTCTTTTCTTGTGAATACATTTCAAGTTAAACATGTACTTGTGGATCCAGGTAGATCGGCCAACAATATCTGGTCGAGGGTGGTGGAGCAGCTCCAATTGCTCGACCAGATCGTGACCCCCTCTCGATTCCTCAATGGATTCAACATGGCGAGCGAGACAACGAAAGAAGAAATCACTCTCCCGGTCAACGTAGCCGGCACGACCCAAAATGCCAAATTTCATGTCATCGAAGGAGACATGAGATACAATGCCTTACTCGGAGGCCATGGATACACTGCATGAGAGCAGTACCATCAACTCTTCATCAAATGATGAAACTCCCAACAAAGGACGGAGTAAAGACTGTATACGGGGAACAACATGCAGCAAGAGAGATGTTCGCGGTGCACGATGCGACGCCGGCAGTGATGCCTTCAACATCGAAGGAGCTAAAGGACAAACAAACAGGGAAGTAGCAATCACGAGATACATTCTCAGCTACACCGAAATAAATGAGTAAGGACCATACCGCGCCTAGAGCAAACAATTGAAGCACATCGAGGCTCGAAGCACTATCACCACTCAGGTATGATCTTTTCCTTTCTTATTTTACATCTTACACTAACCTGTGTACATGTGTCTGATCGGGATAATCAAAGCGCTTTCCGGCTTGAAGACCTCAGGTTTTAAAGTATGTGTTGCACTCTTTTCCTTCGATCGGGTTTTATCCCAAGAAGGGTTTTACGGGCAAGGTTTTTAACGAGGCAACATTGATATGCTACCTGAGGAGAACTTAACAAGTATTCAAGGCCTCTCTTCAATCAACCTCGGATACTGGGGGGCATCCCCCCGGGAGATCATCCCCCCGAAGAAGTCAAGATAAGCCAAAAAGGGTATCAATAGGAAAATGATGTATCGGGCCAAACGGTCGAATGAACCGCGTCCGCATAGAATAGTTGAACCCTTGACGTCGAAACATGTATACTTGTGCCAAGTAATCAAGGAATATTTTTTCCATCAAAACACTTTGCGCTTCGAAAAAATCCGTTATTTTTTCAAGAAACGGCTCCAGATCCAGAAATCTCTCGAACACTCGGGGACTGACGTCAAAAACTCGAAGTCACATGACCTCCGGGTCGGAAACTCCGAACTAGTAAACCCTCAATGAGGCAACTCTAAGTTTACATAAAACGGCTCCAGAGCCAAGGAACTCTCGATGTCTCGGGGACTGTCACCGACGGTCACCCTATCGGTTTGTCAGCCCGAGGCTATAAGACCCCACGCGGGCAACCTCGAGCTCATAAGACCTTCACAAGGCAACACCAAATCTGTAAGACCTCAGGCAAGGCATGAGTTATACTTGTACCAAGTAACCAAATCCGTAAGACCTCAATCAAGGCATGGGTTATACTTGTACCAAGTAACCAAATCTATAAGACCTCAAGCAAGGCATGATAAAATATAATACCTTACAAAAGGCATAATCTCGATCTTAAAGTTAAGGCTATATATTCGAACTTGTAAGACCCCTAAAAAGGCATACCCTCGATATTGACGCCGAAGTTACTTCACTCGAGAATAAAAGGCTACGGCCAAATACAATGACTACGGTCACAAGGTTGTACCAGCCAATCTAACCCGACTCGGGGACGCCCGATCGTCGCCAATAAACTCACAGGCCTTCAAATTGCTTCGAAAATACTTCGAAAAGAACCGGTTAATCAGGCTTCCCTCGGCATAAGCAAAAGAGCTTCGACCATGTCAGCTCTGAACAACAGGCTTCGAAACATTCGGCCATCGAGCGAAACCTCCAGAGGTGCTCGCCCATCGTCGCATAACGGCTCGCAATCGAGGTTCTTGTCGAATGGTCGAAGAGTCGGACGAATATAAAAAACTTCAACGAGGGAAAATAAGCCTATACTAGAGGTCGTACCGACCCTACACATAAGAGCCACTATCGCCAGATTAAATTAAAGGTCGTGCCGACCCAGTGCGTAAGAGCCACTGTCGCCAACGGGTATTAAAAGTCATGCCGACCCAGCACGTAAGAGCCACTGTCGCCAGCCCGTATTAAAGGTTGTGCCAACCCAGTGAGTAAGAGCCACTATCTCCAGCCCGTATTAAAGGTCGTACCGACCCAACGCGTGAGAGCCCAGATGCCTGCTTAAATTCGAAAACTTGAGGGTCAGTAAGCTCGAGTCAAAATCCGACTCGAAGACAAAGCCCGAAACAGTTAACTAAAAAATGCCTAAGGGCAAATGCGTAAGAACCTACGAGCCAACCCAACAAGCCTCAGGGCCGATTTACGAACCTAAAGGTTTTTTTACCTCTAAGTCCAGTTCACCTGGCCAAAAATATCGACAGACATATGAATCCAAAACAGAAGAGACGTACGCAAGCAGAGGAAAATACATGAAAGGTGAAACCAAAAGGCTTCCTTTTATACATATGTACAAAGCTCCATTTACAAAGTTCTCCAAGAACACTGTACAAAAAATCAAGAAAGTAAGGCCCAGTCTACGCCCCCCTCGGGGACTGAGGCCCGTGGGCCCCTTCCTCATTATCTTCGACATCAGATAAGAGGAACTTGGCGTCGTACTCGTCCACCTTCGCCTGCTCTATCTCCTCCGAGAGATCGAAGCCCCTAGCATGAATCTCTTCGAGAGTTTCCCTCCGAGATTTGCACTGAGCATACTCGTTGCTTCTGCTTTCTCGATCAGAGGCCTCTCTCAGCTCGACCCGGGCATCGGCAGCGTCCTTTAAATAGACGGCCACTTTCTTGTCCGCGTTAACTCGAATACCTTCAGCTTCAGCTCGAGCGTCCATAACTTCAAACTTCATCTTCAAAATCTCAGACTCGAGCCTTGCAATCATGCTCGTTTGGACCGAGCTGCTTTGACGAGCATTTCGGAGTTGCACCTCGAGGGAGGATGCCTTAGCGAAAGCATTTTTCTTGGCCATGACTTGGGCATCTGCCTGAGCCTTTAGCTCAGTACACTCATGCTTGGCCTGACCAACTTCACCCTAAAGGCGTTCCAGGATTTCCATCTTCCTCTGCAACTGAAGTATCAAAACGTTAGTCTCCGAAGAAAGGAGAAGAAGCATGTACCCCCCTCGAAACAAAGTTTACCTGTCCCTCGAGGTAGCTTTCGTAGTTCCAGATCCGACTCGCCTCGTACCGCAGGTATACAAACTCCTCTAACATTTCATCACAAAGGAGCCTAAGGGATTTCTCCCCTTCCAAGGCTTTTCGCAACCTGGCCTCCCGGTGAAGCAACTCGAACTTAAGCTTTTCAAAGGCCTATGGAAAAAGAGCTCAATAAGGAAATGAAAGCACAAAATCAGAAAACCAATACAATTGACCAAAACTCACCACAGAGCAGAATCGTTGAGCCTCCTCGAAGGTTGGGTGCACATCCACTGGCCTGGTCTCATCGGCCCCAGTAAAACCTCTCCCAACAAACTGGTGATTGTTCGAGACCTCACTTGAGTCAGGCGGCCCCTGGCCCCGAACATCCCTCGAGGTACCATCGATGGGAGAAGAAAACGACACCAGAAAATCATTGTCCCTCAAAGTACCTTCGACTAGAGAAGAAGACAGCATCAGAAAATCCTTGTCCCTCGAAGTACCTTCGACGGGAGAAAAAGACGGCGTCAAAAAATCCTTGTCCCTCGAAGTACCTTCGACGGGAGAAAAAGACAACGTTAGAAAGTCCTTGTTCCTCGAAGTACCTTCGATAGGAAGGGAAGACGGCGGCAAAGGAGGGACCATTTTGTCAAGGCCAGAAGTCTCAGGCGCTGCAGATACACCTTCTCTAGGCCTCCGGGCAGGACTCATCTCGCTATGGGCACCTCCGCCCTGTGAAGATTCCTTTTGTTTGTTATTATTCCTTAGTCCTGAAGCCGATGACCCTTCCTTTTCTCCAAGGGAGCACGATCTCACCTCAGGAAATTCTCCTATGCCTGCAATGACGGAGTTAGTACGCACAGGGGAAAGTACCCTCCAAAGAAAGCAGACCACACAGCACGTACCGTGGTGTTTCGCCTCCCATCTACCCTTGGATAGATCTTGCCACTTACGCTCATCACAGGTCGAGCGGGCTGCCAGCTTCCAAGCCTAATTCGTTAGGTTGGGGACCTTGTATGGCATCCATGGGGTTGCTGTAAAAAAAAGAAAAGGAAAGCGTCTTTACACAATCTGTCTCCACCATGAGCAAAAATGATAAAAACACAAGTGTACCACTTACCTGTGACATTCCATTTCTCGGGAAACGGCAGGAACTCAGATAACATCGACAGTCCTTACTCGGATGAATCGATTCATCCACCCTCGATCCCCATCTTCTTAATCGTTAACACAAAGGGACAGGTGGATTGGCATCGCAAAGCTATCAGGCCTCCGTGATGAAAGGGTCAGTACAATCTGATAAGATGGCTAAGGGTGAACTCGAGCCCGGTTCTTCCGCAAAGAACCTCATCATCAATACTATCCTCTAAAACGACGGGTGAGCCTATGCCAGGGTAGCCCGATATCTTCGACAGAAGTCAAGCACGACTCTATTGAGAGGTCCCATCGTGAAGGGGTACGTATATACGTGTAAAAAACCCTCTGTATAAGCCGTGATGTTATCTTCCGGCGAAGGTACCCGCAGTACCACCTTTTCTCCCCATCCGCTGTTTCTCCTCACTGCCTCGAGGTGTTCCTATACTATTAATGAAGTGAACCTTGATGCATGATCCCAATGGCCCTCGACATTGGGAGGTCTCTCTAACAAAAGGTCCCTCCTCGAGACAAAGCATCTTGAAGTTGGCTCGCCAGACGCCGGCAGTGTACCACCGATTGAGCGAGAAGAAGAGGTGGAACCCTCATCTTCTTGATGAACGGATTTGGGCGTAGCATCCATGGCTATGATAAAGAGAAGGAAAATGGAAACTCGGGTGAATACTTTGAATTAAATGATGGAAATTTTGACGCAAGGAAGAAGAACTCTACGAAAAAGGATGGCGGTTCAAAATAGCAAAATCTTCAAAAGGGGAGAAACAAACTCATATTTAAAGCAAGCGGTGACTATCCGCCTACTCTAGAGGCCAATTAATTCCGACTAGGCCATTATCACTTTCGGAATAGTGTACTGGCGGGACCACCCCGGGCACTTCATGGCTGTGCCATACAAGTGAAGCTATTGTACAACGTTCGAGGAGTCAGAGACTCCCGTATCGATCAAGCCTCGAGAGGGTTCCCAATCTCGATGATCTTTTCTAGCGTAATTATTGGCTCCATCAATATCAGTCTAAGCCTCGAGGTGGTGCCCGACCTCAAGGATCTCCGTCAAAGCGGATATAAGCTCTAAGGAGTTGTTGACACCTATTTTAGCCTCGAGATGGTGCCCTATCTCAAGGACCTTTGGTATTACAGAACGGACTCCAAATGGGGGTCAACCTAAGTACCCCATCTTGAGGACCTTTGCTATTACTAGCGTGGGACATTCACCCAATTCCTTGGCCCTCGGGCCACCTGAGCCTAAGTCGGTTCTCTCTCGGGAATTTTTAATGAAGCCTCAGGGCTATTTTCACCTTCAGAGCAATTTAAATGCTCTTGACTTTAGCCTAGGGGCCATCCGAGTCCAAGCGTATCCTCATCCGTGTCTATCTATGACGCCTTAGGGCTGTCTTCACTTTTCAAAGCAAGTTTTCGAGGTCGCCCGAGTTCAGATAAACTCTCACTCGAGGACTATTCAAAAATCCCCGAGGGCTGTCTTTATTTTTAGGTGGTCAAGCAACTCCGTCTCTCGAGGACTATCAACGGGGCCTAAGAGGGCTAAGTTTTGTTCTTAAATTCTAAGCCCCACTCACACTCAATTCGAAGTCGCCAGTTCCGGCGGCCTATGTTTGTATCAAGTCAATCTGGACTTGGTCCAAGGAACGGCAAAGGGTTTCAAGGAATACCATATTAACCAATCATGAACCAAGGAAATTCTTACGCCCAGGCCCGATATTTGGACCGATTGATAAACACATGCTCAGATTCTTTACAAACGCAGGCAAAGGGAAATCTAGCACAATCAAAGACAAATTGAAGAAACATTTTTTTATTAATAAACGATGATTACATAAGCCCGCAAAGGGTCCTTACACAGAAACACAGAAGCAAAAAATAACAGCTAAAGTCTAATCTACTCTTGGGGGCACATCCTCGGAAGCAATATCTACGAGAACCATCCTTTGGGGTCACCATTTCAATCTTCCAAACGACGTCTTCGAGAACCTCCTCCGAAGCAAAAAAATATGAAGAAGAGGTTGTAGCCCGCCACCGAGCAAAAGCTCTTAAGAGGCTGGGAAAATTGTGGCTTGGTGAAAAATTTGGCTAGTATTTGTCTCGCCAGCACTACTATTGTGAAGCCACTTCTTGATACGTTGCACCGGTGAGGGATGAAATAGTTAGTAGATGAGGCCACTTCACTCCGGATAAAGCAAAGGTAGTGAAGTGCCACACCGGGTTGAAGTTAAGAGAGATGAGCAGCAGTTCAAGGACCACATATCCTCTAATGCGGGAACAATTTGAAGCCCCTCTCTCATCATTTCAGACCAACAGCAACAACAATAACAACAAACCAGTACGATACCACTCGGTGGGGAAGAGCTCTGAAAGGGAGCCATGGCATAATTGGCAAACCGCTTTCGTGTGACCTTATGGTCACGGGCTCGAATCATGAAAAATAAAGTTTGGATGAGGAAAAAGAGAAGAAAGAAGTTGAAAGCTATTGAAGAATGACCGGATGGAGTTTGATTCAAGAAACCTCCCATTTATAGAGGGGCAGTAGCATAACCAACGGCGCAATCAATGCCTTTGAGAAACGTACCGCTAGGCGCAATCAATGCTCTTTGGGAAACGAATCGGCGGCGATATGACCGCCTTTGGGGAGAATAAACCGGCACTGCAATGAATTCCTCTGAAGATGGATTGGCGGGATGATTCCAGTCACTTGGAGTACTGACGTCACAAGCATGACGCCATCACGAGATATTCAAGAAAGTACCGTTTCTTTTCATTTTCGTTCTAAGAAACGCGGGGACTATCTTTACACGGTAAAAATCAGAAGGCCCAATTTATGGATGTTGTAACGCTTTGCAAGCGCGTCTTGAAAGGCTCGAGACATGGGGCATGAGGTTCGAGCCCGAGGGTTCCTAACGCTCGACCTCGGGGCAGCGCAAATTGCTGATTATCATGGGAGAGCGGGAAGTTCCCAAGGCGCATGATCAAAGCTGACAAAACCTGCAAGAGAAGCACTAGTCTATACCAAACTAGCAAATAGCTATACCAGCTATATTTCTTTGTAATAAATGCATCTGTACCATGTTGGGATTTCCCCTTATATATAAAGGGGTTTCTTGTCATTTTGTAAGATATATACAAGAACAAGAACACTCTCTGCTCTCTAACTTAAACATATTTCCTTTTGATCTTATCACTTATATTTATTGCATACATTTATTGTATATTCATTGATCGTTCTTCATTTATTCCTCATTATTGATCATAAAGAGCCCTCATCAAGGCCTTTATAACTGTTAGTTCTCCACCGATTGCTCAAGAATCTAATGCCTAGCTCGGCCTCAAGCCTCAAACATTCGGTTTGCTTAATAGGTTATTTTCAAGCTCTTATCCTATTTTCTATTCCACACTTAGCATCCATTGCTTAACAACTAGCATAAAAATAAATCACGTATTTTTAGAACCACAAAATCAAATCTAATTGTAATTAGCATTTTCAAGGTAAACATGCCTAAATTTGTTTCGGACTATCAAAAACGACATAAGGAATAATATTCACCGTCCGCCATGACTGTTCCTCTTTTTTTTTTGTGTTTAAGGGCCATAAAATTGAATTTTTCCCGATTCCCAAATTTTTGTATGTTATAGCCCACACCTTGTGCATAGGTCCAGGCCACCAGAGCCGGAGAGCCTAAAATTTTTCGGACCATCAAAAACTACCTAAGGAATAATGTTCACCGCCCCGCCATGACCGTTCCTCATTTTTTGGCATATTGGGGACATAAAACCGAAATTCTGCCCGATTCCCAAATTTTCATGTGTTATAGCCCACACATTCCGCGTGGGTCCGGACGCCCAGACTCGCCCCGCCTAAAATTTTATTTGGCCCATCAGAAATTACCTATGGAACATTAGTCACCGCCCGCCATGACCGCTCTTCATTTTTTGGTGTTTTAGATCCATAAAACGGGAATTCCGCCCGATCTCCATATCTTCATGTGCTATAGCTCAAGTCTTCTGCGTGGGCCCGGACACTGGGACCTGGACCGCCTAATATTTTTCTGACGCATCTAAAATAACCTAAGGAACATTAGTCACTGCCCGCCATGAGCGTTCCTTAATTTTTGTCATCTTAAGGCCATAAAACGAGAATTCGGCCCAACTTTTAGATTTTTGTGTTCTATAGCCCACGTCAACGCATGGATCCGGACCATCGGACCCAGACTGCCGAAAAAAAATTCGGACCATCAAAACGACCTAAGGATCAATAATCACTACACCGTCATGATCGTTCTTGATTTTTTGGCATTTTAGGGCCATAAAACTTGAATTCCACCTAATTTTTAGATTTTCGTATGCTATAGCCCACGCCTTCCACGTGGGTGATAACTAGGGATTTTGACGCATTTTATACCCCTTTGTGCTTATGCCTTGATATAAATTCATACAAAATAGTCCCAAAAGGCTCATAAGTTGTGCTTGATTGCAGGTTTGATCAACAAAGTGATAAGATGTCGGAGATCGGCTCAAAAGGAGTGAAACCTGCACAAGTACCAAAGACAATACAAAACTCAGGAGAAACAGGCCAGTACACTTTGTGCGGTCCGCACTAGGGAGATTCAGAGAGTTGGATTTTCAGGCATCAAGGCAGTGCGGCCGTAGAAGGTTTTGTGTGGTCCGCACTGAGGCACCGCGGGCGCACGACCATTCTGTGTGGTCCGCAGAACCAAAGTTCAGAGAGATGACAAATTCAGAAGATGAAGCCTGTGCGGTCCGCAGTCCATTCTGCGGGGACCGCATTGAAAGCCTCCGCGGCCGCAGTCCATTCTGTGCGGTCCGTGGAGCCTGGGTTCAGAGAGTCGAAATATCAAGTTCAAGAGCCTAGTGTGGCCGCACACCATTTTGTGGGGTCCGCACTGACCCCGAGGGGCAATTTTGTCCAGTTTTTCCAGCTTAGTATAAATAGATTCTTTTTCCATTTTTAGGGTATCAGATATTATCAAACGTTAGTTGCGCTCGTGAGAAGACTTTTCTTAGCCATTTTGGGCATTATTACATAGTTTTAATCATTGAATCTTTGTATTTACTTTAGTAATTAATTAATATGTCTTTTTCTTCATCTATTTCTCTGATTTTCTCTTCAAGCATGAGTAGCTAGACCCATTAGCTAGGGTTGTGGCTCAACCCTAGTGTGGGTAATTGATGGGTGTTGTGATTTAAGGTTAGATTGATTATGGGTGTTTGTTATTTGGGTCAATTTTATGGTTTAATTTATGAATTAGTGGTTGCATCACTAGTTTGTGCTAAGTTGACTTGGCTCTTCTTGAGAAAGAGAGCCTAAGTCTCCAAAATTGACTCAACAAGGAATTGGGATGGACTCAAGAGATTTGATAGTCCCAATTAAAGGGTTAAACCTCGAGAGAGTAATTACCCGACTTGAACCCTAGTTGCTCGGGCAAATATGCATACCTAATTGGTCTTGAGAAAGTCAATTGGGCAAAACCACTCTTTCTATTGAGAGGTGTAGAGTGGGTAGTATCGATCAACGGTTATAACATATTTCCCCAATCATGTCAATCGTGTCTTAGATGCAATTACCCGTCAATTATCCACCTAGGTGAAGGTCACTACCCTAGTGCCTTTTAAACAATTAGATACAACCCGTAGTATTTAACTCTTAGCTTAATTTACAATTTGTAGTTGGTTAAAAGTAGAATTGTAAAGAAAACCCCAAAAATTAGTGTAATTAAGAACACATACGCAATCCTAAACTAGATAGATACTCGAGTCCAATCCTAGCTCTCTGTGGATTCGATCCCGACCCAAAATCGGGTAAAAGCTATTGCGACCCTCTCTTGCTACTTATTAGTAGTGTGGAGTTGGCAGCGATCACTTTTTGGCGCCGTTGCTGGGGAGCTAACGGTTTTGGCTATCTATTTAGTTAGTTTTTTGTCTTGTTCTTCTTTCCTTCTTTGTTACTAATTTGTTTGTGTGAATACTACAGGTACCAAATGGCTTTAAATGATAATGACCCTCTTGGAAATGTGCTTGCGGGGGAAGAGGTTGATGAAATTGGAGAGGATGAGGTGCCTCTTGTACCTCCCGGACCACGATGAGGGTGCCAGGCCAATGCTAATGAAAACGTTCCAGACCCTCCTCCACCACCTCCAAGAGCGGTTCCTCGGGTGCTACCGAACCAAGGATATGCAAGTGCTATTATCCCACCCAGAATCTGGGATGGCAATTTCCAAATAACTAATGTGATGTTGACCTTACTTGAGCAGCGTGGGTATTTCACGGGCGCTGCGAATCAAAATGCCTACAAACATCTAAAAGGGTTCATGGATACATGTTGGGGGAGTAAGCAGACGAATGAGTACGAGGATGCTCTTAGGTTGAGGCTTTTCCCATTCTCACTTCGGGGGAAAGCATTGGATTGGCTAGAGAGACTCCCCAATCATTCCATCACAACTTGGGATGAGTTGGCGGATAAGTTTATTGCTATATTTTTCTCTCCCGGACACATGGCGACACTTCGAGATGAGATATTAGCCTTCAAGCAAGAACCCACGGAACCTTTGCATGAGATTTGGAAGCAATTTAGAACGATGGTGAAGGAATGCCCCAATAATGATATGACGGAGGCGATGATACAACAAACCTTCTATCGGGGCATCAATACTACAAATCAATGCATAGTCAATCAATTGGCTGGGGGTAATTTCATGAAGTTGCCTTATGACGAAGCCTGTGAGATTCTTGATGAGGTGGCAAATACATCCTCCACAGGGCAAAGTAGAGCCAGTGTTCCTCAAGGTGACCCTACGGTTATTCATTTGCATAAGGAATTACATGACCATGGGCAAGCTATAGCGGAGTTGACAACTACTATGAACCAATTGGCTAAGGCACAATTGCAATAAGTCCAAAACCCTCGCCAAGTGAATGCTATGGAAGGTGTTAATATGCTTACCAACAAGAGAAGGCAAAGAAGGCAACAAAACCAAGGAAATTCTGAGCAATTTGGTGATGATTGTGATGGGTTTCAAAATGATGGCTATGATGAGCAAAATGAAGAGGTACAATATGTGAACAATTTTCAAGGCCAACGTGGCAACTCTTTAAACCAACAACAGTGGCGAGGTAATTGGGGCAATCAACAACAAAACAGTGGTAATTGGGAGAACAACAACCAAAATAACAACTGGGGCAATCAAGGCAACCAAGGGAATTAGAATGGTAATAACAACAATTGGGGTGGCAACAATAATCAAGGTGGATGGAATAATGGAAACCAAGGAAACCGGGGGCAAGGCTTTCAAAGGCCCCCAATGTACCAACAACCAAACAATCCACCCCCTTTCCCTTCTCAAGGTCCTAGTTCTTCGGGTAATGATATGGGTAGAATTGAAATGATGTTCGAACAGATGATGAAGAAGAACGCGGATTCGGATGCACGGTTAGCTTCCCACAATACCTCTATCAGAAATTTGGAGGTGCAATTAGGCCAAATCTCTCAATCATTGAATACTCANCTTCGATTATGGCGGGATACCCTATAAATGTGGGGAATATGATGTCCCGCATTATCTCGTTAGTGGGAGCAGAGCATGACCGGAACTACCCTTTCCCTAGCACCCTCACTATGTACTTTGGGGACTTGGAGGTGGACAAGAAGCCCTACGACGTCAAGGTCAAGGCGACAGCCCCGTTCTCCTGGTATAGCTTGAAGGGGAATGACAACCCCAAGGACAAGAACTACAAAGCCCCTACTTCTGCCCCAACTGGCCAGTCTGAAGAGCCAGTTGTGGTAGAGGTCCCTGCTGAGCCTACCTCCACTTCTGCTAACATGCTTCCCGGACCTTCCACATCTTCAGCCATTCCTCCTGACCCTTCCACATCAGCAGGCCCGGAGATCCCATCTACCCGGGCCCATCCCATCACTGCCCACCGGCTGAGCCAGGACCTGCTGAGTATAAACAACTGGATGCAGACTGCCTCATCCAAGTCGTCCACATTGACTACTACTGTAGCGGCTCAGTCGGTACCTCAGCCAGCACAGGTCCCATAGTCGATAGAGGATGCTTTGAAGGAGATACTTGAGAACCAGAAGAAAATCCTCACCACTCAGGATGCATTTGCCAAAGTAGTCGATTCACACAGCAAGGCTCTCAAGGAGCTTTCTAAGGAGCATAAGAAGTTGCGAAAGACACGGGCCTCCAAGGAGTCCGTGAAGGAGCTGCGGGCAGATGTTGATAGACTGAAGGCAGACCAGCTGCCTTTGGACCTGTTGCTTGATGATCCAGTCCCAACAGCTCATCCACAGTCGGAGCAGACCCAGAGGCCTCCGAAGAGGAGGAAGATTCCGAGAGCAGATGATGTCATCATCCAGTTGGCGAACCCACCGGAGGCTTCCTCCAGTCAGCCACAGGATGTACAAGTTCCAGAGCCTGTCCAGGTCCAGGCCCAGGTCCCAGTAGCAGCAGAGCAGACCACCGGGAACCAGTTTGAGGTTCCCGAGCACACAGAGGACCCAGGGACCACCCATGATCCTATGCAGACAGACACGGCTTAGGGAGTCTTCTATATCCTTTTTCTATATCTTTGGGTGCTTATTTAGACTAGTTGGCATTGGGGACAATGCCAGCTTTCATTTGAGGGGGTGAGCCTACATTTTTGTGGATGACTATATATATTGATATTTTTATGCTTTCTTGACTTTTCACATTTGGTCTGTATATAATTTGATATTATCGCACTTTTATTTCACTTTTGGTCTGTATATAAAGTTACATCATATTGTATATATTCATCCCCCGTTGTATATTCAAACCCCCTATTGTATATATTCATTCTATTTTCCGTAAAGAAAAAAAAATTTTAGCTTCTTATTTATGTTCGTAGCTTTTTGTTTTGTTTTGGACGTTTTCAATAAGCCTTTGGTTTTCTTAATGCCACGGTTCTTTTCAAAGGCGGAATGTTGTGTGAACCGGGTGGCTCTTCCCAATGATAGATGGCGTGACAACCTTCTTAAGGGTTTGAGTCCGTTTTTCTTTTTGTTTTTAGTAATTTGAAGTTAAGGGTACCTCAAGCAAAGCTTCACTTGGGCCTAGCACATTTGCCTTTGATCTTATGGTCAAAAACAAATTGTTGTGTTTAGGATGGTGAAAGTCGTGACCTTGAGACTCTTGTGTTGACCGATATTCATCAAGTGGTTTTCCGGGATCATTGTGTGCTCAAATCGTATCTAAGGTCGTTATGGGCCCCCGACTCTATGTCTTTAGCGATCCATTAGTTTTTGTGGTGAGTAATTGAATTGCGAGTCTAAGTCCCGAGCCATTGGTCTAGAACTTGCCCTGAATGTTTGTTGAGGCGAAATCCTAGGTAAATTTTGACTTAAGACACAATTATAGGCTCTCCTTGATCCAAATGATAGTTTGAACAATTCCATAGCCTACCAATGATAAGATCCCTAGTTAACCCTTTTGAGCCTTAGACCTTTTTCTTTCAAGAACCATGATGCAAGGCTATACCGGTTCTAAAAGATACCCTCTCTCGGCACCCGATCTTTCCTTTAGCACATGGCAAAAGAATAAGTTTGGGGGGGGGAGACGAGGATTGCAACAAAGTGGTAAAAAGGCGCAAAAATGAAGAAAAGGAAAGGCAATGAAAAAGAAAGAAAAGCAAAAATACAAAAAGAATGTTCAATGTGAAAAAAAATACAAAGGGATTCAAGAAAAGCAATGAATGAAAGGCGTGCAAAGTTGAAAAGGGAGAAAAGGTTTGAATCGCATGAGAAAGAGTGACATTGTGTCTCTTAACCCCTTAGAAAGAAGTGAAAATGACTCAAAGAGTCAAGTGAATGGATGCCAAATGAATCAAAAGAAGTGCTTAAGGGAAGGAGGAACCCACCTAGACCAAAACATTCCCTACCCTGGACCAAAAGCCTTCACAATGACTCCACAAAAGCCCTATATGATCTTGAGTTGAATGAAGTTTACGTTAGTGGATACTTACATAAGGGGCAAGCATAAGGTACTTAGAGCCGGACTTGTGACCTTTCCTTGAGAGAGATGAGTGAATTTCCAATAACCTCGTTTTGTGTGCCAATATTCTAAAGGGTTAGGTTTACTTAGGGAGAGTTGAGGATGTGTGAGTTTGGGTTCCACAATGACCAAAGTAATTGAAAGAGTTCTTTGATGTGTTGAGTCAACTCTTGATGCTCTTGTGTCGCACTTGATCTATGGTTTTTCAAAGGTTAAATGTTGTTAATGACTCATGTGTGTCGAGGGTAATTGTTAGTCCCAATTGATGCTAGTTGAGGTTGCTTTAGGAAAGCTGAAAATTTCTTGGATTTTCCCTTAAGGGATGGGTCTTATTTTGTTTGCTTGAGGACAAGCAATAGCTTAAGTTTGGGGGAGTTGACAACTAGGGATTTTGACGCATTTTATACCCCTTTGTGCTTATGCTTTGATTATAAATTCATACAAAATAGTCCCAAAAGGCTCATAAGTTGTGCTTGATTGTAGGTTTGATCAACAAAGTGACAAGATGTCAGAGATCGGCTAAAAAGAAGTGAAACCTGCACAAGTACCAAAGACAAGACAAAACTCAGGAGAAACAGGCCACTACACTTTGTGCGGTCCGCACTAGGGAGATTCAGAGAGTTGGATTTTCAGGCATCAAGGCAGTGCGGCCGCAGAAGGTTTTGTGCGGTCCGCACTGAGGCACCGCGGCCGCACGACCATTCTGTGCGGTCCGCAGAACCAAAGTTCATAGAGATGCCAAATTCAGAAGATGAAGCCTGTGTGGTCCGCAGTCCATTCTGCGCGGACCGCATTGAAAGCCTCCGCGGCCGTAGTCCATTCTGTGCGGTCCGCGGAGCCTGGGTTCAGAGAGTCAAAATTTCAAGTTCAAGATCCTAGTGCGGCCGCACACCATTTTGTGCGGTCCGCACTGACCTCGCAGGGGCAATTTTGTCCAGTTTTTCCAGCTTAGTATAAATAGATTCTTTTTCCATTTTTAGGGTATCAGATATTATCAGACGTTAGCTGAGCTCGTGAGAAGACTTTTCCTAGCCATTTTGGCATTATTACGTAGTTTTAATCATTGAATCTTTGTATTTACTTTAGTAATTAATTAATATGTCTTTTTCTTCATCTATTTCTCTGATTTTCTCTTCAAGCATGAGTAGCTAGACCCATTAGCTAGGGTTGTGGCTCAATCCTAGTGTGGGTAATTGATGGGTGTTGTGATTTAAGGTTAGATTGATTATGGGTGTTTGTTATTTAGGTCAATCTTATGGTTTAATTTATGAATTAGTGGTTGCAAACACTAGTTTGTGCTAAGTTGACTTGGCTCTTCTTGAGAAAGAGAGCCTAAGTCTCCAAAATTGACTCAACAAGGAATTGGGATGGACTCAAGGGATTTGATAGTCCCAATTAAAGGGTTAAACCTCGAGAGAGTAATTACCCGACTTGAACCCTAGTTGCTCGGGCAAATATGCATACCTAATTGGTCTTAAGAAAGTCAATTGGGCAAAACCACTCTTTCTACCGAGAGGTGTAGAGTGGGTAGTATCGAGCAACAGTTATAACATATTCCCCAATCATGTCAATCATGCCTTAGATGCAATTACCCGTCAATTAGCCACCTAGGTGAAGGTCACTACCCTGGTGCCTTTTAAACCATTAGATATAACCCGGAGCATTTAACTCTTAGCTTAATATACAATTTGTAGTTGGTTAAAAGTAGAATTGTAAAGAAAACCCCAAAAATTATGAGAAGTGTAATTAAGAACACATACGCAATCCTAAACTAGATAGATACTCGATTCCAATCCTAGCTCTCTGTGAATTCGATCCCGACCCAAAATCGGGTAAAAGCTATTGCGACCCTCTCTTGCTACTTATTAGTAGTGTGGAGTTGGCAGCGATCAGTGGGCCCGAGCGTCCGGACTTGTACTACCAAAAATTTTGTCGGCCCATCGAAAATAACCTGAGGAATATTAATCACCGCCCCACCATGACCTTTCCTCTTTTTTGGCGCTTTAGCGCCATAAAATGGGAATTTCGGGCGATTCCTAAATTTGCGTGCGCTATAACCCACACCTTCTGCATGGGTCCAGGCGTCCTAATTCGAGCAGCCAAAATTTTTACCGGCTCATCAAAAATGACGTAAGGAACATTTCACCATCCCACCATAACCGTTTCTTTTTTTGGCGTTTTAATGCCATAAAACGGGAATTCGACCTCATTCCCAAATTTTCTTGTGCTATAGCCCACGCCTTCGGCATGGGCCCTGGCCACTAGACCCGGACCGCCTAAAACTCTTCTGGACCATCACAAATGACCTAAGGAACAATAATCACCACCACGCCATGACCGTTCCTCGTTATTTTGTGTTTCAGGGCCATAAAACTTGAATTCCTTCTGATTCTCAAATTTTTGTGTGTTATAGCCGACACCTTCCGCTTGGGCCCAGGCCGCCTAAAATTTTACTGGACCATCAAGAATGACATAGGAATAATATTTGCCTCACCGCTATGACCCTTCCTCATTTTTGGCCTTTTAGAGTCATAAAAGTGGAATTCCTTCTGATTTCAGGATTTCGAGTGCTATAGCCCACGCCTTCCGCGTGAGTCCAAGCGTCCAAACCGGAACTGCCTTAAATTTTGTAGGACAATAAAAAATGACCTAAGGAACATTAGTCACTGCCCCACCATGATCGTTCTTTATTTGTTAGTATTTTAGACCCATAAAACAGGAATTCCGTCTAATTCTCAGATTTTCGTGTGCTTTAGCCCATGCCTTATGCGTAGGCCTAGGAAAACGGATCGAGACCGCCTAAAAAGTTTTCGGACCATAAAAAATGATCTAAGGAACATTAGTCACTACCCAACTATGCTCGTTCCTTTTTTTTTGCCTTTTAGGGCCATGAAACAGTAATTCAACCTGATTCCTACATTTTCGTGTGCTATAGCTCATGCCTTCCGCATAGGACGGGGCCACCGGATCTGAGCCGCCTAAAATTTTCCGGCCCATCAAAACAACCTAAGGAACAATAGTCATCGCCCTGCCGTGATCGTTCCTCATTTAGGCGTTTTAGGGCCATAAAACTAGAATTCCGCCCATTTCAGATGTTCTTGTACTAGCCTATGCCTTCTGCTTGGGTCTAGGCGCACGGATCCGCACGATCTAAAAGTTTATCGGCCCATCAGAAATAGCCTAAGGAACATTAGTCACTGCCACGCCATGATCGTTCCTTATTTTTTGGCCTTTTTAAGCCATAAAACATAAATTCTCGCCGGATTCCCAAATTTTCGTGTGGTATAGCCCACGCCTTCCGCGTGGGTCTAGCGTTCGAACCGGACCGCCTATAATTTTGTCGTCTCATCAAAAACGACCTAAGAAACATGAATCGCCGTCCTGCCATGACCGTTCCTCCTTTTTTTGCATTTTAGGGCCATAAAACGGGAATTCAACCCGATTCTCAGATTTTCGTATGCTATAGCCTACGTCTTCTGAATGGGCCCGGGATACTGGACCCAGTCCGTCGAAAAAAATTTCGGACCATAAAAAATGATCTAAGAAAAAATAGTCACTGCCCCGCCATGACCGTTCCTCATTTTTGGCATTTTAGGACAATAAAACTTGAGTTTCGCCCAATTATCACATTTTTATGTGCTATAACCCACACCTTCCGTGTGGGCCAGGCAACCGGACCCGGACTGCCTAAAATTTTTCCTGCCCATCAAATACGACATAAGGAACAATAGTCATCACCCCGTCGTGACCGTTCATTGTTTTTTGACATTTTGATGCCATAAAATTGGAATTTCGCTCAATTCCCAGATTTTCATGTGTTATAGCCCATGGCTCCCACGTTGGTTTAGGCTCCCAGACCCGAAAATCGCCTAAAACTTTATCGGCCCATTAAAAATGACCTAAGGAACATTAGTCACCGCTCCGCCATGACCATTCCTTATTTATTGGCTTTTTGGGCCATAAAACGAGAATTCTACCCGATTTCTAGATTTTCGTGTGTTATAGCACACGCCTTCCGTATAGGCCCAGACCACCGGTCCCGAGCCGCCTAAAATTTTGACGGCCCATCAAAATGACCTAAGGAACAATGGTCACTGCCCCGCCATGATCGTTCCTCATTTTTTGACGTTTAGGGCCATAAAACTAGAATTCTGTCTGATTCCTAGATTTTCGTGTGTTATAGCCCACACCTTCCGCGTGAGCCTGGGCGGACGGACCCGTACCGCCTTAAATTATGCCGGCCCTTTAAAAATTACCTAAGGAATATTAATCATCGCCCCTCCATGATCGTTTCTTGCTTTTTGGTGTCTTAGGGCCATTAAACGGGAATTCCACCCAATTCCTAGATTTTTGTGTGCTATAATCTACGCCTTCCGCGTGGGTCCAGGCTCCTGGACCCGGACCGCTTAAAATTATGTTGAATCATCAAAAACGTCCTGAAGAACATTAGTCACCGTCATGCCATGATCATTCCTCATTTTTTGGCATTATAGGGACATAAAACAGGAATTCGACCTACTTCTCAGATTTTAGTGTGCTATAGCTCACGACATGGGCCCTGGCCACCGAACCTGGATCGCCAAAAAAAATTCTGTCTCATTAAAAATGACCTAAGGAACATTAGTCACTATCCCTCCATGATCGTTCCTTATTTTTTTTGGCATTTTAGAGCCATAAAACGAGAATTCAGTCCAATTCCTAGATTTTCGTGTGCTATAACCCATGCCTTCTGCATGCGCCCGGGCCACTGGACCTAGAACGCCTAAAAAAAATTTGGACAATCAAAAACGACCTAAGAAGCAATAGTCACCGCCTCGCCATGACCGTTCTTATTTTTTGGCGTTTTAGCATCGTAAAACTAAAATTCCGCCCGGTTCTTAGATTTTTGTGTTATATTGCTCAGGCCTTCCGCATGGGTCCGGGCCATCGGACTTGGACCGCCTAAAAAATTTCAAACCATAAAAAATGGTCTATGGAACATTATTCACCGCCCTGCCATGACCATTCCTCGTTTTTTTGCGTTTTAGGGCCATAAAACTAGAATTCTGTCAGATTTCTAGATTTTCGTGTGCTACAACACACAAAAATATGGAATCGTCCTAAATTCCCATTTTATGACCGTAAAATGCCAAAAAAGAGGAATGGTCATTGCAAAGCGAAGACTATTGTTCATTATATTATTTTTGATAGGTCCGCAAAATTTTAGGAGATTTGGAGTTGGTCGCCCGAATTTATGCATATGGCGTGGACTATAGCACATGAGGATCTGGGAATCGTCCTGAATTCTTTATATGGCCATAAAACACCAAAAATGAGGAACGATTATGAAAAAGCTATGACTATTTTTTATTAGATTGTTTCTGATGGGCCCACCAAATTTTAAGCAATTCGAGGTCAGTCGCCAGAATCCATGAAGTTGACATAGATACTGGTACACGAGTGCTGAATTTCAGTTTTATGGCCTTAAAACGCCAAAAAATGAGGAACGTTCATGGAGAAGCAATGAATATTATTCATTAGGTCGTTTCTGATGGGCCCATAAAATTTTAGGCGATTCGATGTCGGTCGCTCGAATTCATAAAGATGACATGGACATTAGCACACAAAAAATCAAAAAATCATACTCAATTCTGCCCTTAATACACAAAAATATGAGGAATGGTAATAGAGAAGCAATTACTATTATTCATTTTTATTACTAGTGAGCTCAGGTCACCCGAATTCATAAAGATGACATGGATATTAGCACAAAAAAATTGAAAATCATGTTGATTTTTTTTAATGGATGTAAAATACAAGAAAATGAGGAACGGTGATGGAGAAGTAATGACTATTGTTCATTAAGTCATTTTTGGTTAGCCCACAAAATTTTATGTGATTCGAAGCCGATCGCTCGAATTCATGAAGATATCGTGGACATTAGCACATGAAAAATAGAAAATCGTGCTAATTTCATGTTTTATGGCCGTAAAACGCAAAAGAAAAGTCATGGATAAGTAGTTACTATTGTTTATTAGATCGTTTCTGATGGCCCATAATACGGGGTCGGTCGTCCGAATTCGTGAAGATGGCGTGGATTTACCACATAAAAAATCGGAACTCGTGCTGAATTCCTGTTTTATGACACTAAAATGCCAAAAAACTAGGAATGATCATGGAGAAGTAGTGACTATGCATTAGGTCGTTTTCGTTTGGTCCAAAAAATTTTGGCGATTCGGGGCCAGTCATCTAAATTCATTAAGATGGCATTGACATTTGCACACGAAAATTAAAAATCGTGCTGAATTCCTATTTTATGACCCTAAAATACTAAAAAACAGTTGTAGAAAACCAATGACTATTATTCATTAGGTCATTTCTGATGGGTCCACAAAATTTTAGGCGATTCGGGGTCGGTCGCCCGAATTCATGAAGATGGTGTGGACATTATCATACGAAAAATTTCAAAATCGTGTTAAAATCCTGTTTTATGGCCCTAAAACGCCAAAAAACAAGAAACGGTCATGGAGAAGCAATGACTATTGTGCAATAGGTCGTTTATGATTGGACCAAAAGTCATGGCGAAGCAAGGAGTATTGGTCACTAGGTCGTTTTTTATGAACCTACAAAATTTCAGGCTAATAGGAGTCCGTCAATTTTTTTTTTACAAAATTAGCATGCACTAGTACACACAAAAAATAGATATAATAAAAAAAAATTTAATGCATGACCCCAAAACACCAAAAAATAAACTCAAAAGTTATCGCGAAGTGATAAGCATTGGTCACTATGACGTTTTCTGTGGACCTACCAAATTTCTGGCCAATAAAAGTCATTCAAAAAAATTCAACAAAAGCAGCTTGTACTAATTCATACCAAAAAATAGATATAATTATATATTTGAAAGAATTACAAGAAAAAATGCATGACTTCACAACATAACAAAAAATGGCTCATGGTTTTAAGTTTTACCCGATCTAGCCATATTATACATATTTTGAAAACGCTAGCTCTTGCAAATTTAAAATATGTATTCTTACAACCATTGCTTCTAAAAGTTATGGAGTTAAATCTATGTTCTCACAACCATCGCTTTCACTCTCTCTTCTTCTCACATCTTTTACATATGCTTCAAGGGGAGGTCCGTCATTACTACTTCTCCCCCTATATCACCTGGTTGCAATGTAAAAAAATTGAAGAGTAGAAGTCCACTATTGAAGGTCATTCAAAGCTTTTCTTTCGAAAATAGGACTTTTTGATTTTGTTAGTTGCTTGGATTGGGTATTGTTCCAATTGATTGAAAATACCAAAAGGAGTTCAAAATTTAAATTTGAAGTGATTTGGGTAGATTTGAGCAAGATTTGAGTTAAATTTCAGAAAAGACGCAAGGAAGAAGGCGAAGTCAGTTTTTTGAATAATTATGTATAATCTTGTATAATAGTGTATATGAGTGTATAAATACATCTTATATACTATTATACACTTTTATACAACTTTATACAAGCGTCTGTAGACAAACTTCTTCCACGATTTTCACTTGCAATTCTTGGTCGAAACCAGTCCAAATCTCCATTAAATGACTTCAAATTTTATATATAACCTCCTTATACTATTTCTAACAAGTCTAAATAACACCCACTCTAAAATTCTCACAAAATCAAATTGGAATTTAAACTCACATATTTAAGCTTGTTAAAAATCTAATTTTTACCACCCAAATGGATTTGGTTTGTTGAACTAATATTTGAGTCATGGTTACTGATTCGAAAATTCTTAAAAGCTTGAACAATCTTTTTTAAAAATTAAATAGTAATTTTGAGAACCTATTGGATTTGGATGTTGAATCTTAGCCTATTATTTTTGGGCTAATTGGTTGTAAATTGAAATATGAGTTATAAAATTGAAAAGCAGGGAGCCCAGTTGTTCTTATGTGAAATTTTCCCTATAAATTTGTGTTGCATGACCTCAAAACGCCATAAAATAAATTTGAAAGTCATGGGGAAGCAATGAGTATTGGTCACTAGGCCGTTTTCTATGGACCTACCAAATTTCAGGCCAAGCGGAGTCCATAAAAAAAATTCTACAAAATTAGCATGTACTAATACACACGAAAAAAATGAATATAATCACAAATTCATTTTGCATGACCATGAAATACTATAAAATGAACTCGAATGTCATGGAGGAGCAATGAGTAATGGTCACTTGGCCATTTTTTATGGACTTACAAGTTTCAGGTCAATCGGAGTCCATAAATTTTTTTAATCAAATCAACAGTACTAATACACACGAAAGAGAGGATATAATCATAAATTCGTGTTGCATGACTCCAAACACCGAAAAATGAACCCGAAAATTATGGCAAAGCGATAAGTGTTGGTCACTAAACTATTTTCTATAGACCTATAAAATTTCAAGACAATTAGAGTCTGTTAACAATTCTACAACATCAGCATGTACTAATGCATACGAAAAAGTAGATATTATTATAAATTTGTGTTGCATGACCTTGAAGCGCCATAAAATAAACTAGAAAGTCATGGCGAAGCAACGAGTATTGATCACTAGACCGTTTTCTATGGACTTACAAAATTCCAAGCCAATCGGAGTCCGTCAAAAAAATTCACAAGATCAGCATCTACTAATACACGCAAAAAAATATAAACATAAGCTCGTGCTGCATGACCCGAAATACCATAAAATGAACCTGAAAGTCATGGCGAAGCAGTGAGTATTGGTCACTAGACCGTTCCTATGGACCTACAAAAATTTCAACTTTATTGGACTTCGTAAAAAAAATTACAAAATCAGTGTGTGCTAACATACGTAAAAAGTAGATATAATCATAAATTCGTATTGCTTGACTACGAAAAGAGGTGTAGTGGAAGGGAAAATGTTGGACGCTAAGAAGTAAAACTTAGGGAGCAAATGATTTTGGGCTGATCAGACAAGTAACATAATAAGTTGGGAGAAATTCAAAAATAGTCAGATTTACAAGTAGTCATAGAAAAATAGTCACAGTTTCAAAAGTAATCGAAATTAGCCACTTTTTATGTAAAGGTAAATCTGAACAAAAATACTATTTAAAATCCAGTCTTTTATGCTTAATACCTTGAGTTTGATCGGTATTTGTCTTAATTCGACTCTTTTTTCGAGTAGTTTTTTCTTCGGTAAATTGCCTGAGACCTATGCTTTTTTGAATCCAATCGTAGATATTATGCCAGTCATACCTCTGTTCTTTTTTCTCTTAGCCTTTGTTTGGCAAGCTGTTGTAAGTTTTCGATGAGATCCTTAATAATATCCTAGAAAATTCATGATTTATTCGAGAAAAAATTCTAAAATAAATAAAATCAGATAAGCTTTACCGTTTCAAACCTCGATTCAAACATTGAAATTCTTGGATAGTAAAAATATTCCAGCATAATATACTGGAATTCCAACATAACATACTTGAACTCGAGTATAATATACCGGAGTTCCAGTATAATATACTGAACTTCCACCATAATAGGAGTTCCAGTACAATATACCGGTCCGGCATAATATGCTGAAAGTTCATACACAGGTATGCTGGAACTTTCCGCGTGTTGGAGTTCCAGCATAATAAGCTGGAAGTTCATACACAGGTACACCAATCTCCAATATATTATGCTGGACCTTTCCGTGTTGTAGCAAAATAATGGTTATTTTTTGATGACTTTGCAAATGCTGGCTTGTCACGACCCGGATTTCCCACCCTCGGGAGTCGTGATGGCGCCTACTAATGGGAGCTAGGCAAGCCAATTTAATCTACCTTTTCGCAACAATTACCAACCATTTAATAAAATCAAACATAATGACATAAAGCGGAAGTTTAAATACAACTCTACCCGGATCCGGTGTCACTAACTCACGAACGACTAAAGAGTGCTAAAGACAAGTCTGAATAGAAGTACATCAATGTTTGTCTCGGTACAAGGAAAACAAACTAATAACATAGAAGGGACTCCGGCCTGCGGACGTCAGCTAGGCTACCTCGAAAGTCCCTGGACTGAAGTCAGCTCCCGATCAAATCCTACTGCTGAGGCCCAAAAGCTGCTCTTGGATCTGTGCAAAAAGATTGCACAGAGTGTAGCATCAGCACAACCGACCCCATGTGCTGGTAAGTGCCTGGCCTAACCCCGGAGAAGTAGTGACGAGGCTAGACAGGACCTACCAAAAATAACCTGTGCAGATATATATGTATATACAAGTACAACGAAATAACAGCAGAAGATACCAATTAAGGCAGGGAGGGGACAGGCTTAGGGGAAATACAGATGAAAACAACTTATCAGAAGTAAACACGAAACTACATCAGATCTCATAATCTATAAAAGTGGTCGGCGTGCCACACGATCCCATTTCATAGTATAACTAGGTGTTCGGCGTGCCACACGGTCCCATTTCAGCAAATATAAGTGGTCGGCGTGTCACATGATCCCATTTCATAATATATAAGTGGTCGGCGTGCCACACGATCCCATTTCATAATATATAAGTGGTCGGCGTGCCACACGATCCCATTTCATAATATATAAGTGGTCGGCGTGCCACACGATCCCATTTTATAATATATATAATGATTTCCCGGCAAGGGAACAAGTATCAATTCAACCATCCCGGCAAGGGAGAATACAAATAAATAGTTAATTCCTGGCAAGGGAGCAACAACAATAACTTACACGTCCCGGCAAGGGAGTAATTACATCTCTTCCTCTTTCGTTCATTTCTTACGTCCTAATCATGTCATAATTCGAGCCAACGCTCCAAGGAGTTTACAAATCATATTTTCTCTTCATATTGTTCACATTATATCGAATCCATCAATTAAACAAGGAAAAGTCACTACAGAATCCCAAATAAGCACAAGTAAGGACTCACGGTCATGCTAGACACCGGTGTATAGATACTCGTCACCATGCCTATACACCGTACTCAACATTTAGCAATTAGCAAATAATACTCTAATCCTATTCCCTCAAGCCAAAGTTAGATCAAACACTTACCTCAAATGCTCCAAACTCAACTCAAGCCTCTAGTATCGCTTTACCCTTCGAATTCACCACCAAACCGCTCGAATCTAGTCACAAATTACTTGAGTGTATCAACAAATGCTAATCGAATAAATTTGAATGCATGAAAAGTGAAATTCTCAAAGTTTTACTCAAAATTTCCCAAAACGCCCCCGAGCCCACGTGGTCAAAACCCGAGGTTCGAACCAAAACCCGATTACCCATTTCCCTATGAACTCAAATATGTAAGTTATTTTGGAATCGGACCTCGAATTGAGGTCCAAAACTCCCAATTTTAGAAAACCTAGGTTCTACCCTAAATTCCCAATTTCCCCATTAAAATCTTTGTTTTAAAGTTTCAAAATTATGTTTAAAGATGTTAAGGAGTAAAGGAAATGAGTTAGAAATCACTCACCAATCGTTTTGGAGAAGAAGAATCATTTGGAAAATCGCCTCTTGTATTTTGGGTTTTGAAAAAGTGAGAAATGACTGAAAATCCCGACCTTTTATACTTTACTGAAGGCTCAGCGCGGACCGCACAAAAGTGCACCGCGGCCGCGCCGAGGAACGGAAGAAAAAGTGACTCTCTGAACCTACTCAGCGCGGACCGCACTGATTTGGTGCGCGGCCGTGCTGGTCGACTTACCCCTTGGCCCTCTGAACCCAAGCCACACGGACCGCACAGAAATGTATCGCGGCCACGCGGCTTCCAGCGCTGACCGCGCGGAATTGACCGCGGGCGCGCTGGGGCCTGCAACCCCTGAACCTGCACCTTCAGAATGTTTCTAAGCCTAAGACCTTCCGGGACCCACTCAAAACTCACCCGAGCCCTCGGGGCTCCAAACCGAACATGCAAATGAACTCATAAACATACTACGGACTCATCTGTGCGATCAAATCGCCCAATCAACATTATGAATCATCAAATTGGGCCTCAATACCCATGATTTCCTTCCAATTTCTATAGAACATCAAGTTTATATTTTCTAGCTCACAACACGTCAAATGACGTCCAAATTTAACCAAACTTTACAGCAATTGTTTAGACCACATATAACACTTGTACCGGGCATCGGAACCAAAATACGAGCCCGATACCACAGTCTTCTAAACAAATATCACTTTCCAATTTCTTTAATTATTTTCAGAAAACAATTTCACGTAAAAATTCAATCCTCGGACTTGGGACCTCGGAATTTAATTCCGGGCACACCCCCCAAGTCTCATATTTTCCTACGGACCCTCCAGGACTGTCGAATCACGAGTTCGGGTCCGTTTGCCCAAAACGTTGACCGAAGTCAAACTTAATCAATTAAAACATCAAAATTTTATTATCTTTCTCACAAATTCATATTTAAACGTTCCGGCTACGCGCCCAGACTGCGCACACAATTTCGAGGCAACCCCCAAGTGAGGTTTTCACGGCCTCAGAAATACAGAGTGAGTAGGAATACAGGTGATGACCCTTTGGGTCATCACATTCTCCACCTCTAAAACAACCGTTCGTCCTCGAACGGACAAGAGAAAGAAGTACCTGAGTCGGCAAAAAGATGGGGATAACGGCTCCGCATATCAGACTCGGACTCCCAGGTCGATGCCTCAGGAGGCTAACCTCTCCACTGAACACGAACAGAAGGAAAACTCTTGGACCTCAACTGACGAACCTGCCGGTCTAGAATAGCTACCGACTCCTCCTCATATGATATGTCCTTGTCCAACTAGACAGTACTGAAGTCTAACACATGGGTAGGATCGCCGTGATACCTACGAAGCATGGATACATGGAAAACTGGATGCACGGCTGATAAGCTAGGCGGCAACGCAAGTCTATAAGCCACCTCACCCACTCGATCAAGAATCTCAAACGGACCGATGTACCTAGGGCTAAGCTTGCCCTTCTTCCCAAATCTCATCACGCCCTTCATAGGCGACACTCGGAGCAATACCCGCTCACCAACCATGAAAGCTACATCTCGAACCTTACGGTCTGCATAACTCTTCTGCCTAGACTGAGCTGAACGAAGCCTCTCCTGAATGATCTTGACCTTATCTAAGGCCTCATGAACTAAATTTGCACCCAATAACCGAGCCTCTCCCGACTCAAACCACCCAAATGAAGACCGACGTTGCCTACCATACAACGCCTCATAAAGAGCCATCTGAATGCTGGACTGGTAGATGTTGTTGTAGGCAAACTCCGCTAAAGGCAAGAACTGATCCCACGAACCTCCAAAGTCTATAACACCAGCTCAGAGCATATCCTCCAATATCTAAATAGTCCGCTCGGACTGTCTGTCCGTCTGAGGATGGAACGCTGTGCTCAACTCAACCCGTGTGCCCAACTCTCGCTGAACTGCTCTCCAGAAGCGCGAGGTAAACTGCGTACCCCGGTCCGAAATGATAGATACCGGCACCCCATGAAGGCGAACAATCTCTCTGATGTAGATCTCAGCTAACCTCTCGGATGAATACGTAGTTGCAACGGGAACAAAATGCGCTGACTTGGTCAACCTATCAACAATGACCCAAATCGCATCAAACTTCTTCCGGGTCAACGGGAGTCCAGTAACAAAATCCATGGTAACCCTCTCCCACTTCTACTCGGGAAGCTCAATCCTCTGAAACAATTCACCAGGCCTCTGATGCTCATACTTAACCTGCTGACAGTTCAAACATCGAGCCACATATGCAACAATATCCTTCTTCATCCTATGCCCCCAATAATGCTGCCGCAAGTCCTGATACATCTTCGCGGCGCCCGGGTGAATAGAATACCGAGAACTATGGGCCTCCGCTAAGATCAACTCTCGAATCCCATCGACATTGGGCACACAAACTCGCCCCTACAATCTCAAAACACCACCATCATCTAAGGTCACCTTCGTGGCACCTCCACGCTGCACTGTGTCTCTCAGGACACACAAATGGGGATCATCAAACTGCCGATCACGGATACGCTCCAATAATGAAGAGCGAGCGACCGTGCAAGCTAACACTCTGCTAGGCTCCGAAATATCCAACCTCACAAATCGATTGGCCAAGGCCTGAATATCCAAAGCAAGCGGTCTCTGGCAAGACTACCCATACTGGCGGACTTCCTACTCAATGCGTCGGCCACCACATTGGCCTTCCCCGGGTGGTATAAGATAGTAACATCATAATCCTTCAGCAACTCCAACCACCTCCTCTGCCTCAGATTCAACTCCTTTTGCTTGAACAAGTACTGAAGACTCTTGTGATCGGTGTACACCTCACACGTCACACCATATAGGTAATGCCTCCAAATCTTCAAAGCATGAACTATGGCTGCCAACTCTAGATCATGAACCGGATAATTCTTCTCGTAGATCTTCAACTGCCTCGAAGCATAGGCTATGACTCTGCCATCCTTCATCAATACTGCACCAAGTCCAATAAGGGAAGCATCACAATAGACTGTATAAGGCCATGAACCTGTGGGCAAAACCAATACCGGTGCCGTAGTCAGAGCTTCCTTGAGCTTCTGAAAGCTCGCCTCACACTCATCTGACCATCTGAACTGGGCACCCTTCTAGGTCAATCTGGTCATCCGGGCTGCAATAGATGAAAACCCCTCCACGAACCGACGATAGTAGCCCGCTAACCCCAAGAAACTCCGAATCTCTATAGTTGATGCTGGTCGAGGCCAGTTCTTGACCGCCTCTATCTTCTTCGGGTCCACCTGAATACCCTCTGCTGATACAACGTGACCCAGAAATGCTACTGAACTTAGCCAGAACTCACACTTGGAGAACTTGGCATATAGCTGACTATCCCTCAGAGTCTGAAGAACCACCCTAAGGTACTGCTCGTGCTCCTCCTGGCTGCGGGAGTCCACCAAAATATCATCAATAAAGACTATCATGAACATGTCCAAATATGGCCTAAACACTCGGTTCATCAACTCCATGAATGCTGCTGGGGCATTGGTCAACCCAAACGACATGACTAGGAACTCATAATGCCCGTATCGAGTGAGGAATGCTATCTTAGGGACATCGGATGCCCTAATCCTCAGCTGGTGGTAGCCAGATCTCAAGTCTATCTTTGAAAATATCCTTGCACCCTGAAGCTGGTCGAACAAATCGTCAATCCTCGGCAGTGGATACTTGTTCTTAATCGTCACTTTGTTCAATTGCCGGTAATCAATGCACATCCTCATCGAACCATCCTTTTTCTTCACAAATAACACCGGCGCGCCCCAAGGAGAAACACCGGGTCTAATGAAACCCTTCCCCAGCAATTCCTGCAGGTGATCCTTTAATTCTTTTAACTCTGGCAGGGCCATGCGATACGGCGGGATAGAAATGGGTTGCGTGCCCGGAGCTAGATCAATACAAAAATCGATATCCCTGTCGGGCGGCATACCCGGCAGGTCTGAAGGGAAAACCTCAGGGAACTCCCGAACAATAGGAACAGAATCAAAAGAAGGGACCTCTGCGCTGGAATCACGAACATACGCCAGATAAGCTAAACACCCCTTCTCGACCATGCGTCAAGCCTTCACATACGAGATAACACTGCGAGTGGCATGACCTGGGGTCCCTCTCCACTCCAATCAGGGCAAATCTGGCAAAGCCAAGGTCATGGTCTTGGCGTGACAATCCAAGATAGCATGATACGGGGACAACCAATCCATCCCTAATATAACATCGAAATCCACCATGTCTAAGAGCAATAGATCAACATGGGTCTCAAGACCCTCAAACACTACCACACAGGAACGATGAACTCGGTCGACCACTATAGAATCACCCACTGGTGTAGATACATATACCGGAACACCCAAGGCATCACTAGGCATAACCAAGTAGGGTGCAAAATAGGACGACACATATGAATACGTAGACCCAGGGTCAAATAGCACTGAAGCATCCCTATCACAGACCAGAATAGTACCTGTAATGACTGTATCTGAAGACTCGGCCTCTGGCCTGGCTGGAG